>NC_069503.1:908054920-908284920 GCF_027579735.1 Bombina bombina | reverse complement strand
TGGGTGAATTTAGCCACCAATCAGCAAGAACAACCCAGGTTGTTCACCAAAAATGGGCCAGCTTCTAAACTTACATTATTGCTTTTCAAATAAAGATACCAAGAGAATGAAGAAAAATTGATATTAGGAGTAAATTACAAAGTTGCTTAAAATTGCATGCTCTATCTGAATCACGAAAGAAAAAAACTTGGGTTCAGTGTCCCTTTAAGAGAGCTGTGTATAAACTCATACCCGCAAACCTCAATGAACTGAAGCAATGTTGTAAAAAAGAGTGGGCCAAAATTATTCTACAATGTGAGAGACTGATAAAGTCATACAGAAAATGATTACTTCAGGTGTACTTAGTTTTTCACACATGGCTTCTCCATTTTTGCTTTATTTTTGTTACATAAATCATGACACAGTGTAATATGTCATATGTTGTTGTTCATCTAAAACCTAATTTTAAGACGTGCTAAGGACCAGATGATTGTTATGTCCTAATACGTAAAACCATAAAAAGTGGTTGTACTTTCTTTTTTTTTACACATGACTGTATATGTCTATAGGAATAGATATGCAGGTATAGGTATATACAGATTTATAGAGAAATATATATTTACAATAAAATGGACATTGTTCTGTATGTGAAGAACATTGGAATGTGAAATATGAATAACTCCTGTTAGGTTAGCACGCAAGCGATAGGTGCTAATTTTTTCTTCTTCAGTGCTTTCCCTTGAGTTCTATGGGGAAAATAGGTTCATGCGGCTGTGATATTTGGTTAGAGCACGTTGGGTTTCTTTCACATGCAAACTGTTTACTTTTAACTTGGAATAAATGCGCAATTCAATGCATGCAAAAATCTTATTTCTAGCTAAGTTTCCGCTCAAGCAAAACCGTTGAATAGTGCACCACTTGTAATCTGGCCCTTAGTGTGTTGTTTATGTGGTTTTGACCACCACATACAATGTTTTGGACTTTCTTTAATTTATTTCAGTATATTTATATACATTGTATTTGGATACATAAAAATAGTTCCACTGTATTACTCACTAGAATTGCTTACATTTTTAGTATTTTAATTCAGTACAAATTAAGACAGGAAAGCTAGTATAAAACTTTAAAGGGACATGAAACCCATAACCCAATTTTAATATTTCCAATTTACTTCTATTATAAAATATATTTAATTCTCTTGGTATCATTTGTTGAATAACAATTTTGCAAGAATACTTTTAACAATATTATATATTTGCAAGAGCATTAGATGGCAGCTTTCTTTACTGCCATGTCGAGCTCCACACAAGTGCATACTACCTATCTAGGTATGCTCATTGAGGAATACCATGACAAAGAAGCAACTTTGATAACAGAAGTAAATTAGAAACCTTATAAAAACTGTACACTCTATCTGAAGGAAAATAAATAAAATTAGTATTGCAAAGAGTTATATAGATTAAAATAAATGTAAAGTTAACACAAATCAAAAAATTAAAGCAAATCTGAGAGTCTTGTTAAAACTATTACTTTTAATCCAAAGTTGCATTAAAAAAGCAGGACAACATGGGAACAACTTGGTGGGGTGAAAAAATGCCTAGTAATGAAGCTTACGCATTTCTGCTGTCATAGCTCATGCTACACACACACACAGTCAAGTTTTTACCCCATACATTCATGGGGGAATGTGATAAAGTCATTTTATAGCAGAGTGGAAACAGATCTTATAAATCTAAAGACACATAACACACATCCAACAGCCAATGTATCCTCCAAAGAAAGGGCAGCACTAAAATCCCTTCAGACAAATAAAACCCTGGTGGTGAATGCCGCAGATAAGGGAGGGTCAGTAGTAGTATTAAACAGATCTGATTATATAAAGGAAGCCAATAGGCAACTACTAGACAGTAAAAGTTACACCAAACTTGAACATAACCCAATCTGTTTTTTTCAGAAAGATCTCAAAGATCTTCTTGACGATGGTTTGGAGAGTGGATACCTGGACAGGGATACATATGATTATCTCTTGGTTGATCACCCGATCACCCCTATCTTTCACTACCTTCCAAAGGTACACAAATCTTTGGAAGGGGTGAAAGGTAGACCCATAGTGAGTGGCATTGAGTCCTTCACTGAAAATGTCTGCCAATGACTGGGCGCTGTATTGCAACCAATTGTGTTACAGCTACCCAGCCACCTTAAAGACACCACACGTGTCTTAAAAGTGTTGAAATCAGTGGTCTGGAGTACAGACTATGTATGGGTCACCATAGATGTGACATCTTTGTATTCAACCATCCCACATACTAAAGGGATTCAGGCATTGAGGTTCTTCTTGAGGGAGCAATCTACTTTTTCTGTGGCTTTCCAAGAATACATTTTAAGGGTGACCCTTTTTTTGTTAACCCATAATTACTTCGAATTTGAAGGGGATTTCTTTTTGGAGAGACGTGGGACAGCTATGGGTGCTAAGTTTTCACCATCCTATGCCAACCTATACTTAGGTTGGTGGGAGCTGTCCCACGTCTATTCCCAGGCAAATCAGTTCATCAATGATATAGTTTTTTACAAGCGTTTCATTGATGACCTTTTACTGGTGTGGAAAGGGGGTACTAACCAAGTTTTGAACTTTGTAAATTGGATAAATGAAAATGATCTAAATTTCACATTTACTTTTGAGATCCAACCCCTTGAAATCAACTTCATTGACATCACAATGAGGGGCATGGAAGATGGCAGCATTGTCACAAATAGCTACAAAAAGCCAATTTCAGGCAACACTTTGTTGCATGGCAAAAGCTGCCATCCTAGCCATGTTCCTTATGTGATCACTAAGGTTCAACTAATACGCCTAAAACGAAATTGCTCTGATACAGCACTGTATGAGAGTCAGTCTAAGGATTTAGTGGTACGTCTCAAACAAAGGGGTTATAAGAACTCAGACATAAACAAGGCACTCAACGAAGTAAAACACATTGATAGGAGTTCATTACTATCTGAAAGTAAGACTAAAACCACTACTCATCACAAGGGGGCTACTTTCGTGACAAATTACAGAGCACAGTATAAACAAGTTTGCGGCATAGTACGTAAACATTTTGGTATGCTGAAAGCTGATGACAAATTGGTCAACACAATAGATAATGGCTTGAGATGTTCTTATAGGAGGGCGTGTACATTGGGAAACATTTTATCCCCCTCTAAATTAAGATCAGAAACAAGGGACACTAGCTCCTGGCTAACACACAAGGGTATGTTCAAATGTGGGCGCAATAAATGCAAACCCTGTGATTATGTTGAAATATCTACTTTTTCATCAACAGTCAACCAAACTACCCATGATGTTGAAAGGTGTTTAAATTGCTCCTCAAGCAATGTAGTCTATATAATACAGTGCCAGGTACAGTATATAGGCCTCACCACCAGGGACATAAGATCACGTATAAGGGAACACTTTAGCTCCATCAATGTGGGCAAAGCCACCACCCCTATTGTTCAACATTTTGTGGTTAAACACAATAAGAGTTTGTCGACATTTAGGTGGAAGGCAATAGAACAGGTGATTTACCCCCAAGCGAGGTGGTGATAAAGAGAAACCTTTGCATAAAAGAGAAATGTTCTGGATTTTCCATTTCGAAACCATATATCCGGGTGGCCTTAATTCCCAGTATGATTTGATCAATAACTGGGAATAGGGATCAACAATTAACAATAGTATATACTACCACTACAACTTCTCATCCTAGTATATATGCATTCACTTAGAGCCAAATATCTAAACCGTATATCCTAACTCAAATTTGAGCCAAATGGCGAGCTGTTTATTTATTTATTTATTCATTAATTATTTATTTACTTCCATTTACAAAATAGGGAATCCATATAGTAGTACAGGGTTGTTCCCTGTTGATTGGATAGTTTGGTCATGATAACAGCAATCTGTCACTTATATGTTATTACAACATCACACTGACTAATATCAGCAACTATTATGTGTTATATGCTTCACAACCCCTAGCGTTGGTATCTAAGGCACAGAGTAACATATGCCTTTTTGCTAAAATGTGGATCTTTCTTAAATGATTCTGTGTTGATATTATTCTAGTTCAGTTTTTTTGGAAATGTAGTACTTACATGCTCCGGGTAGACTATAAATGTATATGTATATATATATGCTCACTTACTGTTTGATTCAGTATAGGGTTAAAAAATGCCTATTAAGTTTTACACCAATCACAGTCCAATAAGGTCTTTTAAAAACTCAAAGCTGTGTGTGTGTAGCATGAGCTATGACTAAGGCTACGGCCAAAACGCGTAAGATTCATTACTAGGCGTTTTTTCACCCGACCAAGTTGTTCCCATGTTGTCCTGCTTTTTTAATGCAACTTTGGATTAAAAGTAAAAGTTTTAACAAGACTCTCGGATTTGCTTAAATTTTTTGACTTACTATTGCCGTTTTCTGAGAGTCTTAAACCAAGGAGCGAGTGCCGGGATCAAGCATCCAATAGGTGAAGGTGGGTGCCATCAAGCCACTCACGCATCGGATCAGAAAGACGAGTGACGTCAGTGCTCCTACCATGTGTGCAGCCAAGCCGGAACTACAGAGAGGAATCAGACGAGCGGTGTTAGGCGGATCCGAAGTTTTCTCAGAGAGAAGAGAGGTAGCCCAGGATCACCGGTGTCGTCCATATCCTGCTCAATACGGCCACTGTGAGTACTAAGAACTTTGCAAGCTTTTTGAACGGCAACTGAATTGTGTTTACATTGCATTAGAGCAGTCTCCCTTTTGATAGGAACTCATATGACTTATCATGATACTGTCGACAGCTGCAAATTGATCATCCATGCTCTTATTGGCACACACAGGGGTAGGAAACAGTGGATCAAGCAGGGCTGAACTGTTTAACTGCGGACTAAACATATGTTCTATGGTCCATCATAGCACCCCCCCCATACTACAGCACATTGCATTTCCTGTGTGATAACAGCAATCTGTTGCTTATATGTTATTACAACATCACACTGACTAATATCAGCCACTATTAAAGGGACATTAAACACTTTGAGATGGTAATATAAAATGATAAATTGTATATATAAAAAAACTCTGCAATATACTTTCATTATTTATTTTGTCCTCTTTGCCTGTAATTCCATTCTGAAATTGTGAGCTTTTCAGTTCCTGTTAGAAATGGAAGTGCAGAACACTGTTAAATCCAGCACAACCATTGGCTGCACACTCTAGTGACCTATTTATAACTGTCCCTAATTGGCCACAGCAGAGAAGGTAACACAAGTTACAACATGGCAGCTCCCAGTGTTTTATAGACACTAAAACTTTACACTTATTTTGTCACTTTTTAAACAACTAATGAAACTTTAAAAAATACATCTACATGTTAGTCATGGACTAATCTTTTCTTTGAATGCATCATTCTATCTAGCATGTATTTAGTGTTTAAGCTTTAAGTGTTATATGCTTCACAACCCCTAGAGTAGGTATCTAAGGCACAGAGTAACATATGCCTTTTTGCTATAATGTGGATCTTTCTTAAATTATTCTATGTTGATATTCTAGTTCATTTTTTTTTGGAAATGTAGTACTTACATGCTCCGGGTAGACTATACATGTATATGTATATATATGCTCACATACTGTTTGATTCAGTATAGGGTTAAAAAACGCCTATTAAGTTTTACACCGATCACAGTCCAATAAGGTCTTTTAAAAACTCACAGCTGTGTGTGTGTAGCATGAGCTATGACTAAGGCTACAGCCAAAACGCGTAAGCTTCATTACTAGGCGTTTTTTCACCCCACCAAGTTGTTCCCATGTTGTCCTGCTTTTTTAATGCAACTTTGGATTAAAAGTAAAAGTTTTAACAAGACTCTCGGATTTGCTTTCATTTTTTGACTTACTTTTGCCATTTTCTGAGAGTCCTAAACCAAGGAGCGAGTGCCGGGATCAATCATCCAATAGGAGAAGGTGGGTGTGTGCCATCAAGCCACTCACGCATCGGATCGGAAAGACAAGTGACGTCAGTGCTCCTACCATGTGTGCAGCCAAGCTGGAACTACAGAGAAGAATCAGAGATGAGCGGTGTTAGGCGGATCCGAAGTTTTCTCAGAGAGAAGAGAGGTAGCCCAGGATCACCGGTGTCATCCATATCCTGCTCAATACGGCCACTGTGAGTACTAGGAGCTTTGCAAGCTTTTTGAACGGCAACTGAATTGTGTTTACATTGCATTAGAGCAGTCTCCCTTTTGATAGGAACTCATATGACTTATCATGATACTGTCGACAGCTGCAAATTCATCATCCATGCTCTTATTGGCACACACAGGGGTAGGAAGCAGTGGATCAAGCAGGGCTGAACTGTTTAACTGTGGACTAAATATATGTTCTATGGTCCATCAAAGCACACACCCCCATACTACAGCACTATGATCCCAGCACTATATCCCCTTAACTTATGAATCAAAGTGGGGATTATTTGACATTTATTTACTGGCCACTATCTCTATTCACATTGACTAAGTTAACATGAATGCCTCACGGCATCGTATATACTTTTAAATATTAGTCTGAGTTTAATTCATACAATTTTTGATATTTATATATTTTCTTACATTTTTTAATTTTGAACGATCCGCCGATAAGCGCAGCTCTCCCACCCGCCATATTGTCTAATTGATTGACAGCTGACGATTCTTCAAACAACTAATCCTTGTTTCCCCCCGGGCTGTGACATTTATGCAAAGGGTCTGGATCGGTAAAAATGTAAGAAAAAAAATAAATATAAAAAATGTAATGAATTAAACTGAGACTAATTTTTAAAAGTCTATACGATGCCGTGAGGCATCAGTGTTCACTTTACATTCACTTGAGGTGAAGCTAGCCTGCAACAGGAGTGGATGCAATATCCACATCGCTCCGCACAACTGGAGCTTAAAACCAGCCAAAAGAGCTAAATAATCCTTCCTAAAGCATAATTTGGGGCTACACTTGTTGCCCCTGGACATCACCTTACCCCCGGGCAGCATCGGGGCAGAGGCAGCAAAACCAGCTGACATCAGAAGTGGGCCCCCCTGTGGGAGGCCTCCCATTGCCCCAAGGCCGATAGACCAGACAGGTGAAGCGTTGGCTCCCTGTGAGAAAATCCCAGAGAGGGTTCCCCGGCGGCTACGTGGATTAAGCCCCGCTGACAGACAGCTCTACTGATTCTGGCGCAGATCCTGACTCCGGCGCAAATTGCTATTTTGGAAATTGCGACCTGCTAAACGGGCGCTGACCCACCACCTAACTTTGGCGGGTTACCCCGCAACAGAGACACCAGACGACCGCCTCCAGACTACCAGTAACATAACTACCTACACAGTGGCTGTGCTGGGGACCAGGGTTCTTGCTAACGTGCTACACCCAGCTCGTAACACTCGACAATGTGGAGGCCCACCTGTGGTCTGCATGTCCCAGCCCCACACAAAAGTACAAAGTCTCAAGCAGGACACCTGTAGCCTGTCATCCCAGCCCTACAGGACCTTTACAACTGGTCTCTTTTACCCACAGCCTACACCCAGCTTCCTCTACAAACCTAAGGGGGATCAGTAATCAGGAATACCCTCCAAAAAAGCAACTATGATCCTCAGATCAAGCATCAAAACGTGTGAGACCTTTCCTTTACTTATTGTCTATATTGTGGGTTCTCTGCAGGCTAAACATTAGCTTCACCAATCCTTACCACTGGAACTCTCACTAAGCACTCCCTACAGGTCTTTCAAGATCCAGTGAGTGCTCATCCCATAATAAAGGAACTTAATCTGAGTCTCATATACCCTAAACTCAGACAAAGAAGGGACTGTTTATTACTGTTAATAACAAAAGGATGTTTTGCATAACTTATATTTAACTTACCTGCTGATATTAGTACTTGGGCAAGGCTAGTAATTTTACTTTGCAGCCGTTCTCTCACCTCCCTCTTTCCTGCCTAGCTTGTCTGGGTGGGTCACCTCCCTTCTCCCTTTTCCCTTCCTTCGGGTCGTACCCCCTTTTTCCTGAGGTGGGAGATAGGCTTTAAGGAATTTCTTGTATCTCCTGACATATCCAGATTTTAGTATTGATCATCAAACTGTTTAGGAACTGTGTGCTATTTGTACTTGTTACAAGAAGGTTGTAGTTTAGGAGGAGTACTTAAAGTTGAACTAAATCCTCCTCCCCCTCCTTTCCTGCTCAGCTTGTCTGAGTGGGTTACTATCCACCTCCCCTTTACCCCTTGTGTAGGACATATCCCCATTCCCTAGGGAGAGAGGGTTGGCCCGTAATCGGGTGCCAAATTGGGTAACGTATTGGTGTTGAGTCATATCTTACCTTTTGTCTTAGTTGTGTGGCATTTGTCTGGTAACGGACCATATCTCAGAGCTTTATACACTACATAAGCCAGACCTCCCTCCCTGTACTGCCCTTACACGGCTTAACCTTGTTTCATTTTACATAAGTCCCTATTAGACAAACAGACTATTCAGAGGTTTTCTTCCTTATTTGTTCCTTTATATATATTATCTGCACCTGCCAGTGGGTCAGCCCGCCCCAACAGAGCAGCTGAGATGTGGTAGTGCCGGAGGAACGTCACCCAGCCACGCTCCATTCAATGTGAATTAAGGTAATAATTTGGTGCCAACTAGCCATTCCAAGACACCAGGTATCCTTCACGCAGCACACTCACTGAGCCTGAGCCCACCCATTAACATTCTCAACTCGGAAATGCCTCACACATCTAGGAGACACGCAGAGACCCTCACTACCATTAAGAAGACGGTCTTTGACCACTTCACCCAACCAGCTAAGTACCTGTAAGAGGGTTCCAATGATGGTCTTAGTGGCCCAGAATCATTGGGCGAAGACTCCCATCCTAACCTGCGCATGTCTACTCAATCCCAACATTTTATCACTGAAACAACTTTGAAAAAAAATGTTAGCAATACAAACACGCTCAATCACTCAGGAAATTCAACGCAGCTCAGCCGAACTTCGGAAGGACATGTCTGAAATAGACAACACACACTTGAGAGCAAGCAGGACGACATAGCTACAGACCAAACTTACTTTCATACTCGGAATCTCTAGCCAATCATGTAACGCAACTTGAGTTTAAACTTGCGGACGTGGAGGATAGGGCACATCAAAATAACGTGCAGTTCAGAGGAATCCCTCAAAATGTCACCCCTGCTGATCCCCACCTACTGAAACTATTCAATGGGCTGTTGGGCCCTTTGGATGGTATGAGAAGCACTTCTTTAGAGAGCACATAGAGCCCTGCGTCCAAAGACGGTCTCACAAGATAAACCAAGAGTTAATAGTCTGCTTTCACAGTTTTACCTTTAAGGATAAGTTAATGCAGGCCACCTATAGGAAACCAACTTTATCTAAGAAATTTCAAGAAATTAAATTGCTTCCACACCTATCGGCTCATACTTTACAACAACGTAGAATGTATCAACCTGTCACCACAGCTTTACGCAAAGCAAATATCAAATACAGGTGGGGGTACCCCACAAAACTCATAATCACCCGTGACAATCAGACTCCTGTCGTGTCTTCTCTGCCTCAGGGCAACACCCTTCTCACACTATGGGGGCTTCAAAATGAGTCTGCTCAGGCACAGCCCATGCCTCAACTTTACATTCACTTTAAAGTGAGATTTAAGGAATAATTTTTTGATTAAACTGTTAAGTGACTGTGCTTATTAACATGTATACTGAGTGTGCAAAAAAATTATCACGAAAAAGAAATGTGAAAAGTCAAAATAAGGCTTGAAATAGGCAGAAAATAATTAATAATAATAAAATAATACATTGCTATGAAAAAGACTAAAAAAAAAAGTATTTCTGATGACTTGGAATATCAATATGAGGTTATCTTAATGTAAAGTATTGGTGGATAAGGACATCTTAATATGCAAGCTCAAAGTATCAGGATTAAACGATGAATTGTTAAATTAGTTCTGCTCATAAGTATAATGAGACAGATCTTAATTTGTGTCTATTTCTAACAATGTCTCCAGCTCTCTCAAAGTAAGGTGCGGTGTGCCCCAGGGTTCCATTTTAGGTCCCCTCTTGTTCTTTACATTCATAAATTATCTTCACTTACGGCTAGATTTAGAGTTCTGCGTTAGCCGTCAAAAGCAGCGTTAAGGGCTCCTAACGCTGCTTTTTACCGCCCACTGGTATTTAGAGTCAGCCAGGAAAGGGTGTAATGCTCACTTCCAAGCCGCGACTTTTCCATACCGCAGATCCCCTTATGCCAATTGCGTAGCCTATCTTTTCAATGGGATCTTCCTAACGCCGGTATTTAGAGTCTTGGCTGAAGTGAGCAGTAGACCCTCTACCGACAAGACTCCAGCCGCAGAAAAAAGTCAGTAGTTAAGAGCTTTCTGGGCTAACGCCGGTTTATAAAGCTCTTAACTACTGTGCTCTAAAGTACACTAACACCCATAAACTACCTATATACCCCTAAACCGAGGTCCCCCCACATCGCCGCCACTCTGATAAATTTTTTTAACCCCTAATCTGCCGACTGCACACCGCCGCCACCTACATTATCCCTATGTACCCCTAATCTGCAGCCCCTAACATCGCCGACTCCTACATAATATTTATTAACCCCTAATCTGCCCCTCCCAACGTCGCCGCTACCTTACCTAGACTTATTAACCCCTAATCTGCCGACAGGACCTAGCCGCTACTCTAATAAATGTATTAACCCCTAAACCGCCTCACTCCCACCTCAAAAACCCTATAATAAATATTATTAACCCTTAATCTGCCCTCACTAACATCGCCGACACACTAACTAAAGCTAAGGCTAACCCTAACACCCCCCCTAAATTAAATATAATTTTAATCTAACGAAATAAATAACATATTATTAACTAAAGTCTTCCTATTTAAAACTAAATACTTAGCTGTAAAATAAACCCTAATATAGCTACAATATAACAAATAATTATATTGTATCTATTTTAGGATTTATATTTATTTTAAAGGCAACTTTGTATTTATTTTAACTAGGTACAATAGCTATTAAATAGTTAATAGCTATTTAATAGCTACCTAGTTAAAATAATTACCAAATTACCTGTAAAATAAATCCTAACCTAAGTTACAATTAAACCTAACACTACACTATCAATAAATAAATTAAATCAATTAACTACAAATACCTACAATTAAATAAACTAAACTAAATTACAAAAAAAAAACCACTAAATTACAAAAAAATAAAAAAAGATTACAAGAATTTTAAGCTAATTACACCTACTCTAAGCCCCCTAATAAAATAACAAAGCCCCCCAAAATAAAAAGATTCCCTACCCTAATCTAAATTAAAATAGTTAACAGCTCTATTACCTTGCCAGTCCTTAAAAGGGCTTTTTGCGGGACATGCCCCAAAGAAATCAGCTCTTTTGCCTGTAAAAAAAACACAATACCACCCCCCAACATTACAACCCACCACCACATACCCCTACTCTAACCCAAACCCCCCTTAATTAAACCTAACACTACCCCCCTGAAGATCTCCCTACCTTGAGTCGTTTTCACTCAGCCGAGCACCGATGGACCAAAAGAAGAATCCAGAGCGGCAGAAGTCTTCATCCTATCCGGGCAGAAGAGGACATCCGGACCGGCAGACATCTTCATCCAAGCGGCATCTTCTATCTTCATCCATCCGACGAGGAGCGGCTCCATCTTCAAGACCTCCGGCGCGGAACATCCTCTTCCTACCGACGACTACCGGCGAATGAAGGTTCCTTTAAGTGACGTCATCCAAGATGGCGTCCCTCGAATTACGATTGGCTGATAGGATTCTATCAGCCAATCGGAATTAAGGTAGGAAAAATCTGATTGGCTGATTGAAGGTAGGAAAAATCTGATTGGCTGATTGAATCAGCCAATCAGATTCAAGTTCAATCGGATTGGCTGATCCACTACAGAAAACCCCCCCAAAAAGCAAAAGAGCAAAAAATACTTTTGTTTTTGGGCAAATTGGGTACTGGCAGACAGCTGCCAGTACCCAAGATGGCCGCAATTAGATAGGGGAGAGGGTTAGAGAGCTGGGGGGGGGGATCATGGAGGTTGGGGCTAAGGCAGGAGTCCATCACAGCTAAAATATTTTATTTTTTTTATAAAAAAAAAAAAAACTCCTTTTATTTAGTACTGGCAGACTTTCTGCCAGTACTTAAGATGGCGGGGACATTTGTGGGGTGGGGGAGGGAAGAGAGCTGTTTGGGAGGGATCAGGGGGTGGGATGTGTCAGGTGGGAGGCTGATCTCTACCCTAAAGCTAAAATTAACCCTGCAAGCTCCCTACAACCTACCTAATTAACCCCTTCACTGCTGGGCATAATTTACGTGTGGTGCGCAGCAGCATTTAGCGGCCTTCTAATTACAAAAAAGCAATGCCAAAGCCATATAAGTCTGCTATTTCTGAACAAAGGGGATCCCAAAGAAGCTTTTACAACAATTTGTGCCATAATAGCACAAGCTGTTTGTAAATAATTTCAGTGAGAAACCTAAAATTGTGAAAAATGTAAAGTTTTTTTTTTATTTGCTCGCATTTGGCGGTGAAATGGTGGAATAAAATATACCAAAATGTGCCTAGATCAATACTTTGGGTTGTCTTCTAACAAAAAATATATACATGTCAAGGGATATTCAGGTATTCCTGACAGATATCAGGGTTCCAATGTAACTAGCGCTAATTTTGAAAAAAAGTGGTTTGGAAATAGCGAAGTGCTACTTGTATTTATGGCCCTATAACTTGCAAAAAAAGCTAAGAACATGTAAACATTGGGTATTTCTAAACTCAGGACAAAATTTAGAAACTATTTAGCATGGGTGTTTTTTGGTGATTGTAGATGTGTAACAGATTTTGGGGGTCAAAGTTAGAAAAAGTGTGTTTTTTTCCATTTTTTCCTCATATTTTATTATTTTTTTTGTAGTAAATTATAAGACATGATGAAAATAATGGTATCTTTAGAAAGTCCATTTAATGGTGAGAAAAACAGTATATAATATGTGTGGGTACAGTAAATGAGTAAGAGGAAAATTACAGCTAAACACAAACACCGCAGAAATGTAAAAATAGCCATTCTCATTAAGGGTAAGAAAATTGAAAAATGGTCCGGTCATTAAGGGGTTAATTCCGATTGGCTGATAGAATCCTATCAGCCAATCGGAATTCGAGGGACGCCTTCTTGGATGACGTCACTTAAAGGAACCTTCATTCGTCGGTAGTCGTCGGTAGGAAATAAATAACATTTTATTTTTTGAGCTTTCAGTCACATCCCCTTTTTTCTCCTACACCATCACTAATGAGGGATCATCTATAACATAACTATATTGGACTCTACCTAAGTATACGCTTGGAAATTCTACATCATATTTTTACTGAACCTGGGATTACAAATTACACTCAACTGATAGGAACAAATTGTGACTTCTCACTACACCACGGCAAAGACCCTGCTGGGCGCTTAGTGCCTCCTTTGTGTACCAAGGTGGTGTAGTACTGCTTTAGTGGTACTTTCTTTAGTGGTACTTTTTCCATACATATATATATATATATATATATATATATATATATATATATATATCTTTTATTCGCATATTATTATCAAGATTGTCTACTGTCACATCTTACCCGCCTTTTTGTATGTTGATAAACATGGATCCATGTTAATGTACTATTTGAATATTCCACATAGGTACCTTTTGCATATTGCATATTATTTGTTTTAAAGTTTTGTTTTAATTATTGTTTTAATTGTTTTAACTGTCAACATTTATTGTCATTAATAAATACACGTGTACTACCTATTCACATCCTAGCCCACTTCTAGTTGAGGCGCTCAGTCTACATCCATATATTCTAAGAGTTCCTTATTGACAGCTAGAGGTCAAGACAGCCGGAGCATATAGGATTACACAGGCGCTAGATATATATTCCATCAAAACTCCTCATAAAGCCATGTGAGACCCTGGATTGGAATAGACCTCAATGCAGTTGATCACAATCAAAAGTTTGACAATTACCTGCATTTTAACATCTGCACAAGAGCCCTTTCCGATACTGACACCAACACAATCAACCATTTTCATTGTTTTTTTTTTACATTTTTTTCATTTTCGTTTTAATGAAAAAAGGCCCTATGTTAAACATGTGCTAGTTCTTTTTAGCTTAACACAATTCAAATTCTTGATACTCAACAGCTAAAAGAATTTGATAAACCACAGAGTTTTGATGACCACTTAAACACATTTTTAATGGACATTGGTTTTGGTTATATGCAAAACACACTGAAATGATCCCTGCCATATTGGATGACTTTAGGAAGCAACATATAGATACAAACACTACTTGCTCGATCAATCAAAGGTGAGAAATTAATAATAAGCACTAGTTTTGTGCACTTCCTTCCTGTAAAAGTGCAACACACAAAGATCCTGTAACCTATAGTGTGTCACTATAACCACCATTGGAGGAGAATTTCTCTTTATCTTCTCTTTATCTTTTTACTCACTATAATAGATTTGGAATCTTTTTTAGAAATTTTAAAGCTGTATAATTCCCTAATAACTGGTTGTCCAGTAAACACCAGTGCAGTAACATATATAGTGTAATGTAATATATAATATAATGTTACCTTCAGCATACATAAGTCAATCCCCCAGAACTATGCTATCAATTACTGCATGCAGAATTAAATCTATTCCTCAATAGCTATCCTCAGAATGGCCATTTACATCTATATCACATTAGTATTTTGCAGGGTATTTATTTGTCACTTGATAAGATATTGCATTGAAATCATGTGTAAATGTATAATTAAGTGTGGTCTCTTACGCTAATATGTATTTATCTCTTGGTATTAAATGATGGCTTGTGGCGATAGATAGAAATTTAACAGCCTGTTGTTAAATGAGTTTGAAAATGAGGAAGTGAGAATGGATTAAATGAGAATAGGAGCCAAATGTGGTACTGGGGAGTATTGTTTGATAAACAGCTGTAGTGTGATTCTGCATAGGTAACCCGGACGTTTCTGTGAGACAGCAGGAGCAGTAAGTGTTGCTACAGGACCGTGCCGCCCTATTTCCCTGTGCAGCTGCCAGAGGACTGCTTTTTAAGTCGGAATTAACCCACTCACAGCCCCATCCTGACAGCAATGGTTTAAAAATTGATTATCTTGCAAAAGGAACGTAATAGATTAGCTAGCAGAAATATTGCTGAGTGACACCTTCTTAGGGAACTTTAATATTGAATGTTATTTGTTGAATACATTAGAAATACACAATGAATACAATTTTATTTATATTACTATGAAAACAAATATTTTTTTTCATGAAATTTGTTATACATTTAAGGGCAGATTACGCTTGAGCACTGACATGGTAAAGAAAAAGAAAAAAATGAGGTCAGGTACCCCTTACATCTGACGCGTTTTCGGTAGTACCCGTAATCATAGAGCGTAATCTATGATTACGGGTACTACCAAAAACGCGTCAGATGTAAGGGGTACCTGACCTCATTTTTTTCTTTTTCTTTACCAATGCCTGTAGGTGCACCTGCAGCCTATTTTTAATGTGTGCTGTGATTAATTTGTTTTTCAACTTCATCAATAAAGAAATTCTTTTATCTGGAGGAGCTGGTCTGGGTCTTTGCTTCTATGTGGATCATTTTGGACTATCCCACAGGGCTCTCCAGTGATGTTTAGGCTCTGAACCGATAACCCCTTAACCCGGATGCACCTGAGTTGGTTCAACTAGCCCAGCGTGAGTCGGGGGAGACACAAAAGCAGGGAAGTCTGATCTCCAAATCTCTCATGTAAAGGACGTTTTTGATACAAAGTATACGCTAGTCTTGCCATAGCGTCATTGATGACTCACAGCCAATCATGTTGCTTCTTTGAGAGGCGCGTCTTACCCGGGCTGTTCAAAAAGACTACAGTGACTTAATCCAACATATCCTCTTGAAAAAGTCAGGTCGTAGCCTGAGGAAACACATCAAGGCGGTACTAGCACCTTCTCCCAGACATTGAATCACCAGTGCTTCACAAGGCGTATCCCTCAGCAGTGGCGAATTCATCTGCGGCTTTCCGGAAGCTGGTCTGAGGATTGCGCCTACGAGGTGACGGGTAACATTCACCCTGCATTCGGCGATACAAACTGGGATTTGGTGAATTGTGCTTTATATTTTTATCACATTGTACGTGCGATTCATGTTTTAATTATATGACTCTAATAAATGGTGTTACACTTAGAGTGGGTTGCGCTCTGTGTTCTACTTTGTCTTTCATAAATAATTGGGTGTTTGGATCAGCAATTTAATTTTGATCTATCAAATAACTGAAGGACCCAGTAATATTTCAGTAGGGAAATGAGGTTTATTGGATTACAGAAAATGTGCAATATGCATAAAAATGAAATTAGACAGGTGCATAAATTTGGGCACTCTTGTCATTTTGTTGATTTGAATACCTGTAACTACCTAGCACTGATTAATTGGAACACACAATTGGTTTGGTGAGCCCATTAAGCCTTCAACTTCATAGACAGGTGCATCCAATCATGAGAAAAGGTATTTAAGGTGGCCAATTGCAAGTTGTTGTTCACTTTGACTCTCCTTTGAAGAGTATCAACATGGGGGCTTTAAAACATCTCTCAAATGACCTGAAAACAAAGATTGTTCAACATTATGATTTAGGGGAAGGCTACAAAAAGCTATCGCAGAGATTTAAGCTGTCAGTGTCCACTGTGAGGAACATAGTGAGGAAATGGAAGACCACAGGCACAGTTCTTGCTAATGTCAGAAGTGGCAGGCCAAGTAAAATATCGGAGAGGCAAAGGCAAAGGATGGTGAGAATGGTCAAAAACAGCCCACAGACCACCTTCAAAGATCTACAACATCATCCTGTTACAGATGGTGTCATTGTGCATCGTTCAACAATTCAGCGTACTTTGCACAAGGAGAAGCTGTATGGGAGAGTGATGCGGAAGAAGCCTTTTCTGCACACACGCCACAAACAGAGTCGCTTGAGGTATGCAAACGCACACTTGGACAAGCCAGCTTCATTTTGGAAGAAAGTGCTGTGGACTGATGAAACAAAGATTGAGTTATTTGGTCATAACCAGGGGCGTTATGCATGGCGGCAAAAGAACACAGCTTTCCAAGACAAACACTTGCTACCCACAGTAAAATTTTGTGGAAGTTCTATCATGCTGTGGGGCTGTGTGGCCAGTGCCAGTACTGGGAATCTTGTTAAAGTTGAGGGTCGCATGAATTCCACTCAATATCAGCAGATACTTGAGAATAATGTTGAGGAATCAGTCACAAAGTTGAAGTTACGCCAGGGCTGGATATTTCAACAAGACAATGACCCAAAACACTGCTCAAAATCTACTCTGGCATTTATGCAGAGGAACAAGTACAATGTTCTGGAATGGCCATCCCAGTCCCCAGACCTGAATATCATTGAAAATCTGTGGGGTGATTTGAAGTGGGCTGTCCATGCTCGGCGACCATCAAACCTAACTGAACTGGAGATGTTTTGCAAGGAGGAATGGTCCAAAATATCTTCATCCAGAATCCAGACACTCATTACAGGCTATAGGAAGCGCTAGAGGCTGTTATTTCTGTTCAAGGAGGCTCTACTAAATATTAATGCAATATTTCTGTTGGGGTGCCCAAATTTATGCACCTGTCTAATTTCGTTTTGATGCATATTGCACATTTTCTGTTAATCCAATAAACCTCATTTCACTACTGAAATATTACTGTGTCCTTCAGTTATTTGATAGATCAAAATGAAATTGCTGATCCAAACACCCAATTATTTATAAATGAAAATCATGGAAATTGTCAGGGGTGCCTAAACTTTTGCATTCGATTGAATATACTGTATATATATCTTTATATATATATATATATATATATATATATATATATATATATATATATATATATATGATTTTAAGTATATATATATATATATATTTAAGTATAGATATATATATGTTCAATTTTTCTTAAATAAATATTTCTACATATATCTGATTATCTGATTGGTTTTGTGGTACAATATATATATTTAGCGCTTCGGAATCTGTTGGAGCTCTACAAATAACCGATAATATATATATATATATATATATATATATATATATATACACACACACAATTATATATAGGTATAGATATATGCAGATATATATAGGAATATTGCAAAAATATGTTTTTACATGTTTTCATCTACTTACCTGCAAAGGGCTCCAATACATTATATATGTCTACATATATATTTACAGTATGTGTTTAAATGTGTATATACAGTATGTCTGTAAATGTGTAAATAAATATATACACATATAAATCCATAAATACACATATATCTATCTATCTATCTATCTATCTATCTATTTATTTATCTATCTATCTATATATACAGTATATATATATATATATATAGAAAGCACACAGGGTCAGCACATCACCAAGGTATATGATACAAATGATCAACCGTACTAAGTGCATAAAGTTGGGGTGCTACCCAGAACAAAATAGAATGAAAGTCCATAGAGTGCACTCGCCATTTAACAATCAGCTAGATTATGAGTTTGGCGTTATAAGTGAAAAAGCATTGTTATGCTTCGCTGCTTTTTCCCTAACGCTGCTATTACAAGTCTTGTAGGTATAGGTGTACCCCACACCTTTTTGGCCGTCACACAACGTCAGTACCGCACTTTTAATTTTTCAATGGTACTTCCATAGCTCCGTTATTACGAGTTTTCCTGGGAGGCCAAAAAGTGAGCGGTACACCCTATACTGACAAGATTCGTACAGCCATCTAAAGTCAGTAGTTATGAGTTTTATGTTACAAATCTGCAACATAAAACTCATAACTAAAGTGTTACAAAGTGCACTAAACACCCATAAACTATCTATTAACCCCTAAACCAAGGCCCTCCCGCATCGCAAATACTAAAATAAAATTATTAATCCCTAATCTGCCGCTCCGGACATCGCCGCCACTTAAAAAAATTATTAACCCCTATTCCGCAGCTCCCCAACATCGTCGCCACTATAATAAATCTATTAACCCCTAAACTGCCGCCCTCCCACATCGCAAACACTACTTAAATATTATTAACCCCTAATCTGCCGTCTGCCCAATAAACCACAAGCCCCCCACAACAAAATATACTAAATTAAACTATTAACCCCATAACCTCTGGCCTTCCACATCACTACATAAATATATTAACCCCTAAACCTATCCTTAACCTAACCCTAAGTCTAACCCTAACGTAACCCTAACCCTAACACCCCCTAACTTAAATATAATTAAAATAAATCTAAATAAACCTTACAATTATTACCTAAATAATACCTATTTAAAACTAAATACATACTTACCTGTAAAAAAAACCTAAGCTAGCTACAAAATAACTAACAGTTATATTATAGCTATCTTACACCTAGATTACGAGTCTTGCGTTAGGGTTAAAAAGCAGCGTTAAGAGGTCCTAATGCTGCTTTTTTCCTAACGCTGGTATTACGAGTCTTGAAATGACAGGCTCACTGCTCACTTTTTTGGCCAGACTCGTTAATACCGCAAATCCACTTCTGTAAATTGCGTATCCTATATTTTCAATGAGACTTGCATAACGCCGGTATTACGAGTCTGCAAAAAAGTGAGCGGTACAGCCTCTCCTGTCAAGACTGGTACCGCATTTAAAAGTCAGTAGTTAAGAGTTATATGGGCTAACACTTAAGTGCTAAAAAGTACACTAACACCCATAAACTACCTATTAACCCCTAAACCGAGGCCCCCCCCCCACATCGTAAACACTAAAAAAATATTTTTAACCCCAATCAGCCGAACCGGACATCGCCCCCACTATAAAATATATATTAACCCCTAAACCGCCGCCCTCCCGCATCGCAAACACTAGTTTAATTTTATTAACCCCTAATATGCCGTCCCTAACATCGCCGACACCTACCTACATTTATTAACCCCTAATCTGCCGCCCCCAACGTCGCCGCAATTATATTAAATGTATTAAGCTCTAAATCTAAGTCTAACCCTAACACCCCCCTAACTTAAATATAATTTAAATAAATCTAAATAAAATTACTATTATTCACTAAATTATTCCTATTTAAAACTAAATACTTACCTATAAAATAAACCCTAAGATAGCTACAATATAACTAATAGTTACATTGTAGCTATTTTAGGATTTATTTTTATTTTACAGGCAAGTTTGTATTTATTTTAACTAGGTACAATAGTTATTAAATAGTTATTAACTATTTAATAGCTACCTAGCTAAAATAAATACAAATTTACCTGCAAAATAAATCCTAACCTAAGTTACCTAAACTAACTACAATTAAATACAATTGAAAAAAATTATCTAAAGTACGAAAAAACCCCCACTAAATTACAGAAAGTAATAAAATAATTACAAGTTTTTTAAACTAATTACACCTAATCTAATCCCCCTAATAAAATAAAAAAGCCCCCCCAAAATAATAAAAATCCCTACCCTATACTAAATTACAAACAGCCCTTAAAAGGGCCTTTTGCGGGGCATTGCCCCAAAGTAATCAGCTCTATTACCTGTAAAAAAAATACAATACCCCCAACATTAAAACCCACCACCCACACACCCAACCCTACTCTAAAACACACCCAATACCCCCTTAATAAAACCTAACACTAACCCCTTGAAGATCACCCTACCTTGAGAAGTCTTCACCCAGCCGGGCCGAAGTCCTCAATGAAGCCGGGCAAAGTGGTCCTCCAGATGGGCAGAAGTCTTCATCCAGACGGCATCTTCTATCTTCATCCATCCGGCGCGGATCAGCCAATCGGAATTAAGGTAGGAAAAATCAGCCAATAGGATTGAACTTCATCCGAATGGCTGATCTTGGATGATATCATTTAAAGGAACCTTCATTCTTCAGTTGGACTCGATGCTCCGCGTCGAATGTCTTGAAGATGGACCCGCTCCACGCCGGATGGATGAAGATAGAAGATGCCACCTGGATGAAGACTTCTGCCCGTCTGGAGGACTTCTTCTGGCCGGCTTTGATGAAGACTTCTGCCCGTCTGGAGGAACACTTCGCCTGGCTTCGTTGAGGACTTCGGCCCGGCTGGGTGAAGACTTCTCAAGGTAGGGTGATCTTCAAGGGGTTACTGTTAGGTTTTATTAAGGGGGTATTGGGTGGGTTTTAGAGTAGGGTTGGGTGTGTGGGTGGTGGGTTTTAATGTTGGGGGGTATTGTATTTTTTTTTTACAGGTAAAAGAGCTGATTACTTTGGGGCAATGCCCCGCAAAAGGCACTTTTAATGGCTATTTGTAATTTAGTATAGGGTAGGGATTTTTATTATTTTGGGGGGCTTTTTTATTTTATTAGGGGGATTAGATTAGGTGTAATTAGTTTTAAAAAACTTGTAATTATTTCATTATTTTCTGTAATTTAGTGGGGGGGTTTCGTACTTTAGATAATTTTTTTCAATTGTATTTAATTGTAGTTAGTTTAGATAATTAATTTAATTATAGTGTAGTGTTAGGTGTAATTGTAACTTAGGTTAGGATTTATTTTACAGGTAAATTTGTATTTATTTTAGCTACGTAGCTATTAAATAGTTAATAACTATTTAATAACTATTGTACCTAGTTAAAATAAATACAAAGTTGCCTGTAAAATAAAAATAAACCATAGTTATATTGTAGCTATCTTAGGGTTTATTTTATAGGTACGTATTTAGTTAGGAATAATTTAGTTAATGATAGTAATTTTATTTATATTTATTTAAATTATATTTAGGTTAGGGGGGGTAGGGTTAGGGTTAGACTTAGATTTAGGGGTTAATAACTTTAGTATAGTGGCAGCGACGTTGGGGACGGCAGATTAGGGGTTAATAAGTGTAGGTAGGTTGCGGTGACATTGGGGGCGGCAGATTAGGGGTTAATAAATATAATCTAGGGTTTGGCGATGTTGGGGGCAGCAGATTAGGGGATCATAAGTATAATGTAGGTGGCGGCGGTGTCCGGAGCGGCAGATTAGGGGTTAATAAATATAATCTAGGGTTTGGCGATGTTGGGGGCAGCAGATTAGGGGATCATAAGTATAATGTAGGTGGCGGCGGTGTCCGGGGCAGCAGATTAGGGGTTAATAAGTGTAAGATTAGGGGTGTTTAGACTCGGGTTTCATGTTAGGGTGTTAGGTGTAGACATAAAAAGTATTTCCCCATAGGAATCAATGGGGCTGTGTTAGGAGCTTTACGCTGCTTTTTTGCATTGATTCCTATGGGGAAATCGTGCACAAGCACGTTTTACCAGCTTACCGCTAACGTAAGCAGCGCTGGTATTGAGGTGAGATGTGGAGCTAAATTTTGCTCTACGCTCACTTTTTTGCGCCAAGTTTCTAATGACCCGTAATACCAGCGTTACTGTAGGTACTGTAGGTAAAAACTGCTCATTAGCAACGCACAGCCTTACCAACAAAACTCGTAATCTAGGCGTTAGGTTTTATTTTTATTTCACAGGTAAGTTTGTATTTATTTTAACTAGGTAGACTAGTTAGTAAATAGTTATTAACTATTTACTAACTACCTAGTTAAAATAAATACAAATTTACCTGTAAAATAAAACCTAACCTGCCTTACACTAAAACTTACCATTACAATCAAATAATATAAATTAATAAAATACAATTATCTAAATTACAAAAAAAAACTAAATTACAGAAAATAAAAAAACGAAATTATAAAAAAACAACAACCAATTACTCCTAATCTAATAGCCCTATCAAAATAAAAAAGCCCCCCCCCAATAATAAAACCCCTAGCCTACACTAAACTGCCAATAGCCCTTAAACTGGCCTTTTGCGGGGCATTGCCCCAAAGATAACAGCTCTTTTATCTGGCAAGAAAAATTACAAACACCCCCCCAACAGTAAAACCCACCACCCACCCAACCAAACCCCCTAAATAAAACTCTATCTAAATAAACCTAAGCTAACCATTGCCCTGAAAAGAGCATTTGGATGGGCAATGCCCTTAAAAGGGCATTTAGCTCTTTTAGGGTGTCCAAACCCTAAGCTAAAAATAAAACCCACCCAAAAATCTAACACTATCCCCCGACGATCCACTTACAGTTTTCGAAGACCGGACATCCATCCTCAACCAAGAAGACAGAAGTCATAGAAGCGGGCAGAAGTCCTCATCGAAGCGGGAAGAAGTCCTCATCGAAGCGGGCAGAAGTCCTCATCGAAGCCGGCAGAAGTCTTCATCGAAGGCGGCAGAAGTCTTCATCCAGACGGCATCTTCTATCTTCATCCATCTGGCACGGAGCGGGTCCATCTTCGAGACATCCGGCGCGAAGCATCCTCTTCTTCCGATTGTCTATCAGCCAATAGGAGTTAAAGGGGAACAAATCCTTTTGGCTAATCCAATCACCCAATTGGATTGAGCTTTAATCCTATTAGCTGATCCAATCAGCCAGTAGGATTGAGCTTGCATTCTATTGGTTCTTTCAATCAGCTAATAGGATTAAAGATCATTCCTATTGGCTGATTGGATCAGCCAATAGGATTTTTTCCCCTTTAATTCCTATTGGCTGATAGAATTCTATCAGCCAATCGGAATGTAAGGGACGCCATCTTGGATGATGTCACTTAAAGGGAACTTAATTTTCCAGCAACGATCGGAAGAAGAGGATGCTCCGCACTGGATGTCTTGAAGATGAACCCGCTCTGCGCCGGATGGATGAAGATAGAAGATGCCGTTTGGATGAAGACTTCTGCCTGCTTGGATGAAAACTTCTGCCGGCTTCGATGAGGACTTCTGCCCGCTTGGATGAGGACTTCTGCCGGCATCGATGAGGACTTCTGCCAGCTTCGATGAGGACTTCTGCCCGCTTGGATGAGGACTTCGCTGGCTGGATAAGGATGGATGTCCGGCCTTCAAAAACTGTAAGCGGATCGTCGGGGGTTAGTGTTTTTTAAGGGTTTATTGAGTGGATTTTATTTTTAGCTTAGGGTTTGGGCACCGTAAAAGAGCTAAATGCCCTTTTATGGGCAATGCCCATCCAAATGCCCTTTTAAGGGCAATGGTTAGCTTAGGTTTATTTAGATAGAGTTTTATTTGGGGGGTTTGATTGAGTGGGTGGTGGGTTTTACTGTTGGGGGGTGTTTGTAATTTGTATTGCCAGGTAAAAGAGCTGTTATCTTTGGGGCAATGCCCTGCAAAAGGCCCTTTTAAGGGCTATTGGCAGTTTAGTGAAGGCTAGGGGTTTTATTATTTTTTTTTTGGGGGGGGGGCTTTTTTATTTTGATAGGGCTATTAGATTGGGAGTAATTGTTGTTGGTTTTTTTATATTTTTGTTTTTTATTTTGTGTAATTTTTTTTTTTGTAATTTAGATAATTGTATTTGATTAATTTTAATTTATTTTATTTGATTGTAATGGTAGGTTTTAGTGTAAGGCATGTTAGGTTTTACTTTACAGGTACATTTGTATTTATTTTAACTAGGTAGTTAGTAAATATTTAATAACTATTTACTAACTAGTCTACCTAGATAAAATAAATGCAAACTTACCTGTGAAATAAAAATAAAACGTAAGCTAGCTACAATATAACTATTAGTTATTTTGTAGCTAGCTTAGGTTTTTTTTTACAGGTAAGTATGTATTTAGTTTTAAATAGGAATTATTTAGGTAATAATTGTAAGGTTTATTTAGATTTATTTTAATTATATTTAAGTTAGGGGGTGTTAGGGTTAGGGTTACGTTAGGGTTAGGTTTAGGGTTTAATATATTTATGTAGTGTTAGTGATGTGGGAGGCCAGAGGTTTTGGGGTTAATAGCTGTAATGTAGGTGGCGGCGATGTTAAGGGTGGCTGATTAGGGGTTAATAGTTTTATTTAGGTGACAGCAAAGTTAAGTGCAGCAGATTAGGGATTAATAATATTATGTAGGTGGCGGCGATGATAGGGCGGCAGATTAGGGGTTAATAACTGTTAATGTAGGTGGCCTCGATATTAGGGGCAGCAGATTAGGGGTTAATAACTGTATGTAGGTGACGGCGATATCGGGGGTGGCAGATTAGGAGTTAATAACTGTATGTAGGTGGCCGCAATATCGGGGGCGGCAGATTAGGGGTTAATAACTGTAATGTAGGTGGCGGCAATGTTAGGAGCAGCATATTAGAGGTGTTTAGGCGTGGGGTTTATGTTAGGGTGTTAGGTTAGGTTTTTCTTTCCCCATAGACATCAATGGGGCTGCGTTACGGAACTTTTGTTTCCGCGATCGCAGTTGTTAGGCTTCCTTTTTGCTGGCTCTTCCCATTGATGTCTATGGGGAAATCGTGCACGAGCACGTCAAAGCAGCACTTGTATTTCAGTGCGGTATGGAGCTCAACGCCACCATATCGCCCGCACAAGCCTGCTTTTTTGTAAACCTGTAATAGCAGTGCTATAAGGAGGTGAAATAACGCCTCTTTTGTGGCGGTCGTTAATTTCCCTATAGCGCTCAAAGCTTGTAATCTAGCTGAATATGTTTATTTAAAACTATTAAATATTGTTTGTTACACGGCGAGTGCACTCTATGGACTTTCATTATATATATATATCTTTATTTATGCATGTATCTCAATGTTAAAGCCATTTTCCTGACTTCTTACATTTGAGCCCTTATAACTTTTTTGTGCAATTTTTTTTAAAATTATTTTTAGTAGACAGTGTTATTATGAGTGTATCTCTACTTTGTACTGCATTTTTTATGTGCTCTGTCCAACTTTTTAGTTTCACAAAATAATTAACCAGAGCTCTGAAGTTGCATTAATCATTCAACACGTAATATCATCGGTAAACCCAATGAGCGCAAACCCCCGCAATAGGCCCCTTATTGCTTGCGCGTAAATGTTTGCTCTCCACTCGTAATCTGGTCCTTAATGTATAGAGGACCATTGTGTAATTTAATTTGTGGTTTCTGCAGCACTAATGACAAATCAATACAATTCTTTCAAGTAGCAGATTCTTAAGAAGAAAAGCAGGTAAATTAAAGGGACAGTAAAAACATACGGCTAGATTACGAGTTTTGCGTTAGAGGCTATGCAGTGCTAACGTGCAGTTTTCTCTCACCGCTCACTTACATGCAGCGCTGGTATTACAGGTTTTAGAAACCCGGGTTAAGAGGCAAGAAGTGAGCGTTGAGCAAAATTTTGCTCATTACCGCACTCCAATACAAGCGCTGCTTAAGTCAGCGGTGAGCTGGTTGTACGTGCTCGTGCACGATTTCCACATAGGAATCAACAGGGAGAGCTGGCTGAGAAAAAGTCTAACACCTGCAAAAAAGCAGCGTAAAACTCAGTAACGCAGCCCCATTGATTCCTACGGGGAAACACATTTTATGTTTACACCTAACACCCTAACATGAACCCAGCGTCTAAACACCCCTAATCTTACACATATTAACCCCTAATCTGCTGCCCCCAACATTGCCGCCACCTACATTATATTTATTAACCCCTAATCTGCCGCCCCCGACATTGCCGACACCTGCATTATATTTAGAAACCCCTAATCTGCCGCTCCGGACACCGCCGCCACCTACATTATACTTATGAACCCCTAATCTGCTGCCCCCAACATCGCCGCCACCTACATTATATTTATTAACCCCTAATCTGCTGCCCCAACATCACCGCCACCTACATTAGATTTATTTACTCCTAATCTGCCGCCCCCAATGTCGCCGCCACCTACCTACAATTATTAACCCCTAATCTGCCGACCCCAATGTCGCTGCCACTATAATAAACATATTAATCCCTAAACTGCCACACTCCCGCCTCGCAAACATTAGTTAAATATTATTAACCGCTAATCTGTCGTCCCTAATATCGCCGCCACCTACCTACATTTATTAACCCCTAATCTGCTGCCCCCAACGTCGCCGCCACTATACTAAATGTATTAACCCCTAAACCTAAGTCTAACCCTAACACCCCCTAATTGAAATATAATTAAAATAAATCTAAATAAAATTACTATAATTAACTACATTATTCCTATTTAAAACTAAATACTTACCTATAAAATAAACCCTAGATTTAGAGTTTTGTCGGTAAAGACCCGCGGTCTGTAACCGGATCGTCGGGGGTTAGTGTTTTTGGCTGGATAAGGATGGATGTCCGGCCTTCAAAAACTGTAAGCGGATCGTCGGGGGTTAGTGTTTTTTAAGGGTTTATTGTGTGGATTTTATTTTTAGCTTAGGGTTTGGGCACCGTAAAAGAGCTAAATGCCCTTTTATGGGCATTGCCCATCCAAATGCCCTTTTAAGGGCAATGGTTAGCTTAGGTTTATTTAGATAGAGTTTTATTTGGGGGGTTTGATTGAGTGGGTGGTGGGTTTTACTGTTGGGGGGTGTTTGTAATTTGTATTGCCAGGTAAAAGAGCTGTTATCTTTGGGGCAATGCCCTGCAAAAGGCCCTTTTAAGGGCTATTGGCAGTTTAGTGAAGGCTAGGGGTTTTATTATTTTTTTTTGGGGGGGGCTTTTTTATTTTTATAGGGCTATTAGATTGGGAGTAATTGTTGTTGTTTTTTTTATATTTTTGTTTTTTATTTTGTGTAATTTTTTTTTTTTTTGTAATTTAGATAATTGTATTTGATTAATTTTAATTTATTTTATTTGATTGTAATGGTAGGTTTTAGTGTAAGGCATGTTAGGTTTTACTTTACAGGTACATTTGTATTTATTTTAACTAGGTAGTTAGTAAATATTTAATAACTATTTACTAACTAGTCTACCTAGATAAAATAAATGCAAACTTACCTGTGAAATAAAAATAAAACGTAAGCTAGCTACAATATAACTATTAGTTATTTTGTAGCTAGCTTAGGTTTTTTTTTACAGGTAAGTATGTATTTAGTTTTAAATAGGAATTATTTAGGTAATAATTGTAAGGTTTATTTAGATTTATTTTAATTATATTTAAGTTAGGGGGTGTTAGGGTTAGGGTTACGTTAGGGTTAGGTTTAGGGTTTAATATATTTATGTAGTGTTAGTGATGTGGGAGGCCAGAGGTTTTGGGGTTAATAGCTGTAATGTAGGTGGCGGCGATGTTAAGGGTGGCTGATTAGGGGTTAATAGTTTTATTTAGGTGACAGCAAAGTTAAGTGCAGTAGATTAGGGATTAATAATATTATGTAGGTGGCGGCGATGATAGGGCGGCAGATTAGGGGTTAATAACTGTTAATGTAGGTGGCCGCGATGTTAGGGGCAGCAGATTAGGGGTTAATAACTGTATGTAGGTGACTGCGATATCGGGGGTGGCAGATTAGGAGTTAATAACTGTATGTAGGTGGCCGCAATATCGGGGGCGGCAGATAAGGGGTTAATAACTGTAATGTAGGTGGCGGCAATGTTAGGAGCAGCATATTAGAGGTGTTTAGGCGTGGGGTTTATGTTAGGGTGTTAGGTTAGGTTTTTCTTTCCCCATAGACATCAATGGGGCTGCGTTACGGAACTTTTGTTTCCGCGATCGCAGGTGTTAGGCTTCCTTTTTGCTGGCTCTTCCCATTGATGTCTATGGGGAAATCGTGCACGAGCACGTCAAAGCAGCGCTTGTATTTCGGTGCGGTATGGAGCTCAACGCCACCATATCGCCCGCACAAGCCTGCTTTTTTGTAAACCTGTAATAGCAGTGCTATAAGGAGGTAAAAATAACGCCTCTTTTGTGGCGGTCGTTAATTTCCCTATAGCGCTCAAAGCTTGTAATCTAGCTGAATATGTTTATTTAAAACTATTAAATATTGTTTGTTACACGGCGAGTGCACTCTATGGACTTTCATTATATATATATATCTTTATTTATGCATGTATCTCAATGTTAAAGCCATTTTCCTGACTTCTTACGTTTGAGCCCTTATAACTTTTTTGTGCAATTTTTTTAAAAATTATTTTTAGTAGACAGTGTTATTATGAGTGTATCTCTACTTTGTACTGCATTTTTTATGTGCTCTGTCCAACTTTTTAGTTTCACAAAATAATTAACCAGAGCTCTGAAGTTGCATTAATCATTCAACACGTAATATCATCGGTAAACCCAATGAGCGCAAACCCCCGCAATAGGCCCCTTATTGCTTGCGCGTAAATGTTTGCTCTCCACTCGTAATCTGGTCCTTAATGTATAGAGGACCATTGTGTAATTTAATTTGTGGTTTCTGCAGCACTAATGACAAATCAATACAATTCTTTCAAGTAGCAGATTCTTAAGAAGAAAAGCAGGTAAATTAAAGGGACAGTAAAAACATACGGCTAGATTACGAGTTTTGCGTTAGAGGCTATGCAGTGCTAACGTGCAGTTTTCTCTCACCGCTCACTTACATGCAGCGCTGGTATTACAGGTTTTAGAAACCGGGTTAAGAGGCAAGAAGTGAGCGTTGAGCAAAATTTTGCTCATTACCGCACTCCAATACAAGCGCTGCTTAAGTCAGCGGTGAGCTGGTTGTACGTGCTCGTGCACGATTTCCACATAGGAATCAACAGGGAGAGCTGGCTGAGAAAAAGTCTAACACCTGCAAAAAAGCAGCGTAAAACTCAGTAACGCAGCCCCATTGATTCCTACGGGGAAACACATTTTATGTTTACACCTAACACCCTAACATGAACCCAGCGTCTAAACACCCCTAATCTTACACATATTAACCCCTAATCTGCTGCCCCCAACATCGCCGCCACCTACATTATATTTATTAACCCCTAATCTGCCGCCCCCGACATTGCCGACACCTGCATTATATTTAGTAACCCCTAATCTGCCGCTCCGGACACCGCCGCCACCTACATTATACTTATGAACCCCTAATCTGCTGCCCCCAACATCGCCGCCACCTACATTATATTTCTTAACCCCTAATCTGCTGCCCCAACATCACCGCCACCTACATTAGATTTATTTACTCCTAATCTGCCGCCCCCAATGTCGCCGCCACCTACCTACAATTATTAACCCCTAATCTGCCGACCCCAATGTCGCTGCCACTATAATAAACATATTAATCCCTAAACTGCCGCACTCCCGCCTCGCAAACATTAGTTAAATATTATTAACCGCTAATCTGTCATCCCTAATATCGCCGCCACCTACCTACATTTATTAACCCCTAATCTGCTGCCCCCAACGTCGCCGCCACTATACTAAATGTATTAACCCCTAAACCTAAGTCTAACCCTAACACCCCATAATTGAAATATAATAAAAATAAATCTAAATAAAATTACTATAATTAACTACATTATTCCTATTTAAAACTAAATACTTACCTATAAAATAAACCCTAGATTTAGAGTTTTGTCGGTAAAGACCCGCGGTGCTAACGAGCCTTTTTTTTCCAGCACACCCTTAAGCCAACGCTGGTATTTAGAGTTGTCTGAATGGCTGCGTTAGCCTCAGAAAAGGGAGCGTTGAGCATAATTTAGCTCCACTTCAACCCTCAATACCAGCGCTGCTTACGGTAGCGGTAAGATGGAAAAACGTGCTCGGGCACGATATACCCATAGGAAACAATGGGGCTGAGCTGGCTGAAAAAAAAACCTAACACCTGCAAAAAAGCAGCGTTCAGCTCCTAACGCAGCCCCATTGTTTCCTATGGGGAAACACTTTCTAAGTCTGCACCTAACACCCTAACATGAACCCCTAGTCTAAACACCCCTAACCTTACACTTATTAACCCCTAATCTGCCGCCCCCGCTATCGCTGACACCTGCATTTTATTATTAACCCCTAATCTGCCACTCCGGACACCGCCGCAACCTACATTATAGCTATAAACTCCTAATCTGCTGCCCCTAACATCGCCGACACCTATATTATATTTATTACCCCCTAATCTGCCCCCCCACGTCGCCACCACCTACCTACACTTATTAACCCCTAATCTGCCGACCGGAACTCGCCGCCACTATAATAAATGTATTAACCCCTAAACCGCCGCACTCCCGCCTCGCAAACACTATAATAAATTGTATTAACCCCTAATCTGCCCTCCCTAACATCGCCGCCACCTACCTACAATTATTAACCCCTAATCTCCCGTCCCCAACGTCACCGCTACTATAATAAAGTTATTAACCCCTAAACCTAAGTCTAACCCTAACACCCCCCTAAATTAAATATAATTTAAATTAATCTAAATAAATTTACTATAATTAAATAAATTAATCCTATTTAAAACTAAATACTTACCTATAAAATAAACCCTAATATAGCTACAATATAACTAATAGTTACATTGTAGCTATTTTAGGATTTATATTTATTTTACAGGCAACTTTGTATTTATTTTAACTAGGTACAATAGCTATTAAATAGTTAATAACTATTGAATAGCTACCTAGTTAAAATAATTACAAAATTACCTGTACAATAAATCCTAACCTAAGTTCCAAATACACCTAACACTACACTATCAATAAATTAATTAAATAAATTACCTACAATTAGCTAAACTAAAATACAATTAAATAAACTAAACTATAATACCAAAAAAACCAAACATTACATTACAGAAAATAAAAAAAAATACAAGAAGTTTAAACTAATTACACCTAATCTAAGCCCCCTAATAAAATAAAAAAGCCCCCCCAAAATAATAAAATGCCCTACCCTATTCTAAATTACAAAGTAATCAGCTCTTTTACCAGCCCTTAAAAGGGCTTTTTGCGGGGCATTGCCCCAAAGTAATCAGCTCTTTTACCTGTAAAAAAAAATACAACCCCCCAACATTAAAACCCACCACCCACATACCCCTACTCTAACCCACCCAAACCCCCCATTAAAAAAAAACCTAACACTAACCCCCTGAAGATCTCCCTACCTTGAGTGGTCTTCACCCAGCCGAGCCGAATTCTTCATCCAAGCGGAGCAAGAAGAGGTCCTCCATCCGGTAGAAGTCTTCATCCAAGTGGGGCAAGAAGAGGTCCTTCATCCGGTAGAAGTCTTCATCCAAGCGGACTAACGACGAATGACGGTTCCTTTAAGGGACGTCATCCAAGATGGCGTCCCTCGAATTCCTATTGGCTAATAGGATTCTATCAGCCAATCGGAATTAAGGTAGGAAAAATCTGATTGGTTGATTCAATCAGCCAATCAGATTGAAGTTCAATCCGATTGGCTGATCCAATCAGCCAAATGGATTGACCTTGCATTCTATTGGCTGTTCCGATCAGCCAATAGAATGTGAGGTCAATCCGATTGGCTGATTGGATCAGCCAATCGGATTGAACTTCAATCTGATTGGCTGATTGAATCAGCCATTCAGATTTTTCCTGCCTTAATTCCGATTGGCTAATCGAATCCTATCAGCCAATCGGAATTCGAGGGACGCCATCTTGGAATGACGGATTCGTCGTTAGTCCGTTGGTTGAAGAGGATGGCTCCGCGTCGGCTGGATGGAAGATGGCTCCGCTCTTCTCCGGATGGATGAAGATAGAAGACGCCGCTTGGATGAAGACTTCTACCGGATGGAGGACCTCTTCTTTCCCCGCTTGGATGAAGACTTCTACCGGATGGAGGACCTCTTCTTGCTCCGCTTGGATGAAGAATTCGGCTCGGCTGAATGAAGACGACTCAAGGTAGGGAGATCTTCAGGGGGTTAGTGTTAGGTTTATTTAAGGGGGGTTTCGGTGGGTTAGAGTAGGGGTATGTGGGTGGTGGGTTTTAATGTTGGGGGGTTGTATTTTTTCAGGTAAAAGAGCTGATTACTTTGGGGCAATGCCCCACAAAAAGCCCTTTTAAGGGCTGGTAAAAGAGCTGATTACTTTGTAATTTAGAATAGGGTAGGGCATTTTATTATTTTGGTGGGCTTTTTTATTTTATTAGGGGGCTTAGATTAGGTGTAATTAGTTTAAACGTCTTGTAATTCTTTTTATTTTCTGTAATTTAGTGTTTTATTTTTTGGTATTATAGTTTAGTTTATTTAATTGTATTTTAGTTTAGCTAATTGTAGGTAATTTTTTTAATTAATTTATTGATAGTGTAGTGTTAGGTGTATTTGTAACTTAGGTTAGGATTTATTTTACAGGTAATTTTTTAATTATTTTAACTAGTTAGCTATTAAATAGTTATTAACTATTTAATAGCTATTGTACCTAGTTAAAATAAATACAAAGTTGCCTGTAAAATAAATATAAAACCTAAAATAGCTACAATGTAACTATTAGTTATATTGTAGCTATATTAGGGTTTATTTTATAGGTATTTAGTTTTAAATAGGATTAATTTATTTAATTATAGTAAAATTATTTCTTTAAATTTAATTTATATTTAAGTTAGGGGGTGTTAGGGTTGGGGTTAGACTTAGGTTTAGGGGTTAATAACTTTATTATAGTAGCGACGACGGTGGGGGCGGCAGATTAGGGGTTAATATTTGTAGGTAGGTGGCGGCGATGTTAGGGAGGGCAGTTTAGAGGTTAATAAAATTTATTATAGTGTTTGCAAGGGGGGAGTGCGGCGGTTTAGGGGTTAATACATTTATTATAGTGGCGGCGAGGTCCGGTCGCCAGATTAGGGGTTGTAGCGGAGAGGCAGTAGGATCCGCAATATCTTTTAGTTAGGCAGAGACATCCTCATCTTAAAAATGTCGTCTAAATAATTCAGTCCAAGTTTAAGTCTAAATCAGCTATTTATTTTGCTTCTAGCCACTGTTTAAAACTGGTGCAACAATTACAACTGCTAACAACAACTGTCTTAGACAATACAGTTACTCAAAACTAACAGTTACTCAAAACTTAAGTTAACCCCTCCAGTACTGTTGGATTTGCACCCTGTACCTATCCATTATCCGTAGGGAGGTTGACAGAGGGGTCTGTCACATGGCCCCCTCCTGGTGGGACACTCCGGCAGACCCGGCTTGACCTTTTGGCGGGTCAACTTGGGGATGACCGGACTAGGAGGTGGTAGGAATGTCAGTTTGCCGGGACAATCCATCTGCATTCCCGTTCTGCTTACCAGGCCAGTAGCTGAGGGTGAAGTTATAGGGTTGGAGGGCTAAACTCCATCGCAGCAATCTACCATTGTCTCCCGAGACCCGATTAAGCCAGACTAAGGGATTGTGGTCCGTTATGAGAGAGAATTCCTGTCCGTATAAATAAGGGTTCAACTTCTTCAGTGCCCAGACCAGGGGTAAACATTCCTTCTCTACTGCCGCATAACTTACTTCTCGAGGTAACAACTTTCTGCTTAGGTATGCGACAGGGTGCTCTCCTCCATCCTCCCCGACTTGGCTCAGCAAAGCCCCCAGTCCATACATGGAAGCATCTGTATGAATGAGAAAACGTTTGTTAGGGACTGGGGCAGCCAAGACAGGGGCATTCACAAGAGCCTGCTTCAGTGCCTGAAACGCGGCTTCACAAGCTGGAGACCACAGGACCTGTTTAGGAAGGTTCATTTTAGTCAGGTCAGTCAGGGGCTTGGAGATAGTACTGTAGTCCGGGACAAAACGTCGGTAATAACCGGCCGTCCCCAGGAAGGCTAGCACTTGGGTCTTAGTGATAGGTGTGGGCCAGTTAGCCACAGCCTCTACCTTGGCTGGCTCCGGTCTCTGGCTCCCACACCCCACTCGGTGACCCAAGTACTGTACTTCAGACATACCTAGATGGCATTTGTCTGGTTTCAAGGTCAGGCCAGCGGCCCGAATCTTGTCCAGAACCACCCCTACATGGATTAGGTGTTCCTCCCAGGACTCACTGTAGACCGCAATGTCATCCAGGTATGCACAAGCAAATTCCTGGAAGCCATCGAGGAGTCTATCCACCATACGCTGGAAGGTAGCTGGAGCATTCTTCATCCCAAAGGGCATGACCTTAAACTGGTACAGGCCAAATGGGGTGACTAGCAATTTGTCTACCCGGGGCATCGGGTAGGCGTCAGTGGTGGTCCTTTCGTTGAGCCGCCTGTAGTCCACACAGAACCGGGTGGTCCCATCTTTCTTAGGTACCAGGACTACAGGCGAAGCCCAAGGGCTATCGGAGTGCTCGATGACTCCTAGCTGAGCCATCTCCTGTATCTCCTTCCGCATTCCTTCTTGGACTGCTTCGGGGATACGGTAGGGGGGCTGTTGCAGGGGATTATGTCCAGGGGTCTCTACCTTATGTACAGCTAGGGTAGTGTAGCCGGACTCTTGGGAGAACGTTGCCTGCTTCTCCCACAGACGCTGTCTGGCCTGTACCTTCTCTGTAGGGCTTAACCGGTCCCCTAGCTGCACAAGACTAGTGAGGTCAGTCTGGGGGTCCTTTTTTAGTAAGTCGGGCAGGGGTAAATTCTCTTGGTCGTCTGCAGCAGGGGCACACACTGCAGCGACATCCTCTGGCCTCTCCTGATACTCCTTCAGCATGTTCACATGAAAGGATCGCTGGATCCTTTCATCTGCACAGCTGGCTATAATATAGGTAGTATCACACACCTGAGCTAACACCTTATGCGGGCCCTGCCAAGATGTTTGCATCTTGTTGGTCCTCACAGGCTTGAGCACCAAAACTTTCTGTCCAACCTGGAAGACCCGCTGCCGGGCACCCCGATCGTACCACCTCTTCTGTCTCCCCTGGGCCACCTGGAGATTCTCCCTTACCATTAGGGACAGTTTCTCCATGCGGTCCCGGAGTTCCAGGACATATGGCACTATGGGGATCCCCTCCTGCTCTGTCTCTCCCTCCCAATGTCCTCTAATGAGATCCAGGGGTCTGCGGACCCTTCTCCCATAGAGTAACTCAAAGGGAGAGAACCCAGTAGATTCCTGGGGCACCTCTCTGTACGTAAATAATAGATGAGGCAGGAATAGCTCCCAGTCTCTGCAAGCGTCAGTGAAGGTCCTCAGGTCCTCAGCATCTGCTTGAGGGTGCAATTAAAGCGCTCGCAGAGACCGTTAGTCTGTGGGTGATAAGGCGAACTGAGCAGCGGTTTAATGCCGCACACCTTCCACAGCTGCTGGGTGAGCACAGCGGTAAACTGGGTCCCCTGATCGGAGAGAATCTCCTTAGGGAACCCGACCCTAGAAAAAAACCTTAACCAGGGCATCAGCTACTGTCTCTGCCTCTATATTAGACAGTGCTACTGCCTCTGGGTAACGAGTGGCATAGTCCAACACGGTGAGAATATACTTCTCACCTGATGGACTAGCTCTGGCCAGTGGACCCACAATGTCAACGGCTATGCGGGAAAAGGGTTCCCCAATGATAGGCATAGACATAAGCCTAGCTTTTGGGTGATCCCCCCGCTTACCCACCCGTTGACAGGTGTCACAAGTACTACAATATACCTGCACATCTCAGTTAAAATTGGGCCAGAAGAAATTTTGGGTGATCCTATGAGCTGTGCGGCGGGACCCTAGATGTCCAGCTAATGGTACATCATACCCAGTCTGCAGAATCTCTTGCCGGTATTTCGCAGGCACCACCAGCTGCCGATTCCATGGAGGGGCAGTACTTTTCTGGGAATCTTTAGGGATTCTATATAGCCTATCCCCCACCCACTCATAACGTTCCCCATCTACCCCCTCTTCTCCAGCATCTGCCCTAGCCCTATACTTCTGAAGGGTCGGATCCTCCCGGGTTTCCCTCCCGTACATCTCTGGGGTATCCCAGCCTAAGGGGGCCTGATCTAGGGTACAAGTCGGGGAAGAGAGTCTTACCTGGGTCTCAGCAGCAGGTGGGTCGGTCTCGGAGGCACGGGTCTGGGCACGGGTAGTCACAGGGTTAACATCAGCGGGACCCATCGGAGCATAGGCAGAAACAAGAGGGGCCAAGTCATTTCCAAGGAGAACATCAGCTGGTAAACCCTTCATGAACCCCACATTCTCATGTCTAGCACCCACTCCCCAATACAAATGGCAACAGGTAGGCGGAACACAGCACCCCCTGCTACCCTCACAGCCACAGTGTCTCCGGTGTGCTGGTTCTCGGACACCAAGTTCTTTTGGAGCAAGGTCATGGTAGCACCATTATCTCGTAGACCACTGACCTCCTTCCCACTCACTTTAACCAGTTGCCAGTGCTGTTTGGTTATCCCGGTGGGCAGCTTGCACGGGGTCTGCTTCATGTAGAATGCCCCAGCATTCTTCCTCCTCTACGCACTGGGTAGCAGGCTGAGGGTTACGTGGGTTTCCGCCGGCGGGTCTCCTCCAGGACTGTGCTTGGTTTGCTGTGTTTAGAGGACACTCTGGTCTTTTGTGCCCTAGTTGCTTACATCCAAAGCATCGAATAGGTTGTGAGTAGTCCCGTGAGTTGAACCGGGCTGTCTGAGGATAGTTTGTGGCTGAAGGCGGTGTGGTAGAGCGGTGCGCCGGGGGTTGGTAACTGGTAGCTGCTGGGGTGACTGTGGGTCAGTACTCCACTCTGGCAGGGGGCTTAGTGGTAGCAGGTTCCAATTTGCGGGCATCCGTATCTGCCAGGCAAGCAGCTTCATGCAGTGTGGAGGGTTTACAATCCCGAACCCACTCTCTAACTCCTGCAGATAACTTGTCGAAGCAATGTTCCAACAGGAATTGCTGCAGCACCTCTTCCCCGGATATGGCTTGGCACCCCGCCATCCAGTGAGCTGCTGTGCGGTGCACCTTACATGCCCACTCAACGTAGGAATCTCCAGTTAATTTAACAGTGTCTCTGAACCGCCTCCTGTATGCCTTCGGTGTAATCGCATACCTGGAGAGCAGAGCCTCTTTTACAGCATTATAATCCCCGACTTCCTCATCTGGAATGGCCCGAAAAGCCTCGCTGGCCCGGCCGGATAATTGTCCGGATAATATCGTGACCCAGTCCTCTGCGGGTACCTTGTGTAGTGCACATTGCCTCTCAAAATCCGCAAGGTACCCATCAATCTCACCTTCATGTTTTCCATGTTTCCTGGTACTCCATCCATCTCGGTCAGTATTGTAATAATCTCCCTCTTCCTGAGGTTACTTGCTTGTCTGCCCCGTTGTTCTAGCAGGTCTTTAAGGGTGGCTCTTTTCAGCCTTTCATACTGTATTCCCATTAGGTCCAGATGTGTAGTTGCTCTTCTGGGCTATGAGAACTATTCCGTCGCTTGCCACCAATTGTAGCGGACAGGCAGTAGGATCCGCAATATCTTTTAGTTAGGCAGAGACATCCTCATCTTAAAAATGTCGTCTAAATAATTCAGTCCAAGTTTATGTCTAAATCAGCTATTTATTTTGCTTCTAGCCACTGCTTAAAACTGGTGCAACAATTACAACTGCTAACAACTACTGTCTTAGCCAATACAGTTACTCAAAACTAACAGTTACTCTAAACTTAAGTTAACCCCTCCAGTACTGTTGGATTTGCACCCTGTACCTATAATGGGCACAGGGTGACTTAACATAATGCCCGAATCCATAATCCGTAGGGAGGTTGACAGAGGGGTCTGTCACAGGGGTTAATAATTGTAGGTAGGTGGCGGCGACATTGGGGGGGCAGATTAGGGGTTAATAAATATAATGTAGGTGTCAGCAATGTTAGGGGCAGCAGATTAGGGGTTCATAGGTATAATGTAGGTTGTGGCGGTGTCCGGAGCGGCAGATTAGGGGTTAAAAAATTTATTATAGGGTTTGCGATGTGGGGGGGCCTCGGTTTAGGGGTTAATAGGTAGTTTATGGGTGTTAGTGTACTTTATAGCACAGTAGTTAAGAGCTTTATGTTCCCGCGTTAGCCCATAAAGCTCTTAACTACTGACTTTTTTTGATGGTAGGAGTCTTGTTGGTAGAGGGTCTACCGCTCACTTCTTCCAAGACTTGTAATACCAGCGTCAGGCAAATCCCATTGAAAAGATAGGATACTCAATTGACGTAAGGGGATTTGCGGTAGCCTCGAGTCGCGGAAAGAAAGTGAAAGGTAGACCCTTTCCTGTCTGACTCTAAATACCAGCGGGCGTTAAAAAGCAGCGTTAGGACCCCTTAACGCTGCTTTTGACGGCTAACTCCAAACTCTTAGGCTTAAGATAGCTACAATATAACTAATAGTTACATTGTAGCTAGCTTAGGGTTTATTTTTATTTTACAGGCAAGTTTACAATGACATAAATTAAATTAAATTAGCTAAAGTACTAAAAAAAACCCACTAAATTACAGAAAATAATAAACAAATTACAGATATTTAAACTAATTACACCTAATCTAATAGCCCTATAAAAATAAAAAAAAGCCCCCCCCCCCAAATAAAAAACCCCTAACCTAAACTAAACTACCAATAGCCCTTAAAAGGGCCTTTTGCGGGGCATTTCCCCAAAGTAATCAGCTCTTTTACCTGTAAAAAAAATATACAAACAACCCCCCCAACAGTAAAACCCACCACCCACACAAACAACCCCCCAAATAAAATACTATCTAAAAAAAAACCTAAGCTCCCCATTGCCCTGAAAAGGGCATTTGGATGGGCATTGCCTTTAAAAGGGCAGTTAGCTCTTTTGCAGGCCCAAACCCTAACCTAAAAATAAAACCCACCCAATACACCCTGAAAAAAACCTAACACTAACCCCTTGAAGATCGACTTACTGTTCCATTCAGCCAATAAAATGCAAGTATTTTTTCTACCTTAATTCCAAAGGGCTATTGGTAGTTTAGTTTAGGCTAGGTTTTTTTTTTTATTTTGGGGGGGGGCATTTTTTATTTTGATAGAGCTATTAGATTAGGTGTAATTAGTTTAAATATCTGTAATTTAGTGGGGGGTTTTTGTACTTTAGCTAATTTAATTTAATTTAGGTAATTGTATTTAATTTAGTTAATTTATTTAATTATAGTGTAGTGTTAGGTGTTGTTGTAACTTAGGTTAGGTTTTATTTTACATGTACTTTTGTATTTATTTTAGCTAGGTAGTTATTAAATAGTTAATAACTATTTAATAACTATTGTACCTAGTTAAAATAAATACAAACTTGCCTGTAAAATAAAAATAAAACCTAAGCTAGCTACACTGTAACTATTAGTTATATTGTAGCTAGCTTAGGGTTTATTTTATAGGTAAGTATTTAGTTTTACTTAGGAATAATGTAGTTAATTATAGAAATTTTATTTAGATTTATTTTAATTATATTTCAGTTAGGGGGTGTTAGGTTTAGGGGTTAATACATTTAGTATAGTGGTGGCGACATTGGGGGTGGGAGATTAGGGGTTAATAAATGTAGGTAGATTGCGGCGATGTTAGAGACGGCAGATTAGGGGTTAATAATATTTAACTAATGTTTGCGAGGCAGGAGTGCGGCGGTTTAGGGGTAAATATGTTTATTATCGTGGCGGTGACGTTGGGGGCAGCAGATTAGGGGTTCATAAATATAATGTAGGTAGCGGCGGTGTCCAGAGCGCAGATTAGGGGTTAAAAATGTAATTATTGTGTTTGCGATGCGGGAGGGCCTCAGTTTAGGGGTTAATAAGTAGTTTATGGGTGTTAGTGTACTTTTTAGCAATTTAGTTATGAGTTTTATGTTACGGCGTTGTACCATAAAACTCTTAACTACTGACTTTTAAATGCGTTAGGACTCTTGACAGGGTAGGGTGTACCGCTCACTTTTTGGCCTCCCAGAACAGACTCGTAATACCGGTGTTATGGAAGTCCCATAGAAAAAAGACTTTACAAAGTTTATGTAAGTCGTTTTGCGGTAAGGCCAAAGAAGTGTTCGGTGACCCTAAACCTTCAAGACTCGTAATACCAGCGGGTGTAAAAAAGCAGCGTTAGGACCTCTTAATGCTGCTTGTTTACCTTAACGCACAACTCGTAATCTAGCCGATAGTAATTACAACATTTACACATCTGCAGTCTTCCAATAGATGAACTTATCAGAAGAGTCTTAACGCTATTTAAACAGATTTATTATATGGCGTCAGCAGAAAAGATAAGATAAACTGTAAATTAGAGATAGATATGTGATAAGTGTAGGTTTGGGAAGTCTGCTATGTGCTCTTTACCTTAAAGGGATATTAAACAACTACTATATAAGGGTAACTAACTACTGACCATGTTATTGTTTTTCATCCTGTGCTTGTAGCGGTTCTCTTATTTTAACCCTTTACAGGGGCAAACAATAAAATCTTGCACCAGGACCCTCTTGATTAGGACAACACCTGTGATATAAACATTGAGCGTTTACAGACCAGTGAGACAAACGTATGATGCACTTCAGTTAATGTGCATGATACAAAGGTCGAGTGTCACATCTTTACATATAGCTGCATTGGTCTATATTAATCCTGAGTGAATTCTGTTATATATAATTTTTGTAAAAAATATAAAGATGTAACACTCACACTCTGTATCGTGCCTGTTAACCTCAAGCAAATGATAGAGCCCTCACAAGCAGACAGCATAAATGATCTGTGTGTGCCCCCTTCTGTCACAGGGTTTGAGAAAACATGGTTTTCAAGATGGCTGCACCCACGAAGAGGCAGAGCTTCAGCATCTGGAATATTTAAGGTGTTAAAATTAGAGAGTAACTTTGAAGAGAGCAACAGGAGGAAATACAATAACATGGTGAATAATACCCATTCTATAATACTCATTCTATAACACCCATTCTATAATACTCATTCTATAATACTCATTCTATAATACTCATTCTATAACACCCATTCTATAATACTCATTCTATAACACCCATTCTATAATACCCATTCTATAAAACCCATTCTATAACACCCATTCTATAATACTCATTCTATAACACTCATTCTATAACACCGATTCTATAATACCCATTCTATAACGCCCATTCTATAATACTCATTCTATAACACCCATTCTATAATACTCATTCTATAACACCCATTCTATAATACTCATTCTATAATACTCATTCTATAACACCCATTCTATAACACCCATTCTATAATACTCATTCTATAACACCCATTCTATAATACTCATTCTATAACACCCATTCTATAATACTCATTCTATAACACCCATTCTATAACACCGATTCTATAATACCCATTCTATAACACCCATTCTATAATACTCATTCTATAACACCCATTCTATAATACTCATTCTATAATACTCATTCTATAACACCCATTCTATAACACCCATTCAAAAATACTCATCCTATAACACCCATTCTATAACACTCATTCTATAACACTCATTCTATAACACCCATTCTATAACATCCATTCTATAATACTCATTCTATAACACCCATTCTATAATACTCATTCTATAACACACATTATATAACACTCATTCTATAATACTCATTCTATAACACCCATTCTATAACACCCATTCTATAATACTCATTCTATAACATCCATTCTATAACACCAATTCTATAATACTCATTCTATAACACCCATTCTATAACACCCATTCTATAATACTCATTCTATAACACTCATTCTATAACACTCATTCTATAACACCCATTCTATAACACCCATTCTATAATACTCATTCTATAACACTCATTCTATAACATTCATTCTATAACACCCATTATATAATACTCATTCTATAACACCCATTCTATAATACTCATTCTATAACACTCATTCTATAACACCCATTCTATAACACCCATTCTATAATACTCATTCTATAACACCCATTCTATAATACTCATTCTATAACACTCATTCTATAACACCCATTATATAATACTCATTCTATAACACCCATTCTATAATACTCATTTTATAACACCCATTCTATAACACTTATTCTATAATACTCATTCTATAACACCCATTCTATAATACTCATTCTATAACACTCATTCTATAACACCCATTCTATAACACCCATTCTATAATACTCATTCTATAATACTCATTCTATAACACCCATTCTATAATACTCATTCTATGACACCCATTCTATAATACTCATTCTATAACACCCATTCTATAACACCCATTCTATAACACCCATTCCATAATACCCATTCAATAACACCCATTCTATAATACCCATTCTATAATACCCATTCTCTTGAAGTTGTGTTGAAGTACTATATTGGTTTCTTAGAGTGAGGAACATGTGTAAGTTATTGTTATTTACTGCCAATTAATAAAGTGACATAATACTCAAAATGTTTATATTGAAAGAGCAGCAGTTAAACTTAAAAAAAAAAAAAATATATATATATATATATATATATATATATATATATATATTTTTTTTTTTTTTAATACACTTTGAAAAATGTTTTTAGGTGGAACAAATAAAATGTTAGTATCATGTCCCATTAAATCCTAATTTAAACAAATATATGGTAAAAGACCTTTAGAAATAACAGAAAAATACTGGCATCAATTTTCAATACTATAATACTCATTCTATAACACCCATTCTATAACACTCATTCTATAACACTCATTCTATAACACTTATTCTATAATACTCATTCTATAACACTCATTCTATAACACCCATTCTATAATACTCATTCTATAACACTCATTCTATAACACCCATTCTATAATACTCATTCTATAACACCCATTCTATAATACTCATTCTATAACACTTATTCTATAATACTCATTCTATAACACTCATTCTATAACACCCATTCTATAATACTCATTCTATAACACTCATTCTATAACACCCATTCTATAATACTCATTCTATAACACTCATTCTATAACACCCATTCTGTAATACTCATTCTATAACACCCATTCTATAATACTCATTCTATAACACTCATTCTATAACACCCATTCTATAATACTCATTCTATAACACTCATTCTATAATACTCATTCTATAACACACATTCTATAATACTCATTCTATAACACTCATTCTATAACACCCATTCTATAACACCCATTCTATAATGCTCATTGTATAATACTCATTCTATAACACCCCTTCTATAATACTCATTCTATAACACTCATTCTATAACACCCATTCTATAATACTCATTCTATAACACTCATTCTATAACACCCATTCTACAATACTCATTCTATAATACCCATTCTATAATACTCATTCTATAACACTCATTCTATAACACTCATTCTATAATACTCATTCTATAACACTCATTCTATAATACTCATTCTATAACACACATTCTATAATACTTATTCTATAATACTCATTCTATAACACTCATTCTATAACACCCATTCTATAATACTCATTCTATAACACTCATTCTATAACACCCATTTTATAATACTCATTCTATAACACTCATTCTATAACACCCATTATATAATACTCATTCTATAACACCCATTCTATAATACTCATTTTATAACACCCATTCTATAACACTTATTCTATAATACTCATTCTATAACACCCATTCTATAATACTCATTCTATAACAGCCATTCTATAATGCTCATTGTATAATACTCATTCTATAACACCCATTCTATAATACTTATTCTATAACACCCATTCTATAACACCCATTCTATAACACTCATTCTATAACACCCATTGTATAAGACTCATTCTATAACACCCATTCTATAATACTCATTTTATAACACCCATTCTATAACACTTATTCTATAATACTCATTCTATAACACCCATTCTATAACATTCATTCTATAACACCCATTCTATAATACTCATTCTATAATACTCATTCTATAACACCCATTCTATAATACTCATTCTATAACACCCATTCTATAACACCCATTCTATAATACTCATTCTATAACACCCATTCTATAACACCCATTCTATAACACCCATTCCATAATACCCATTCCATAACACCCATTCTATAATACCCATTCTATAATACCCATTCTATAACACCCAATCTATAATACCCATTCTATAATACCCATTCTCTTGAAGTTGTATTGAAGTACTATATTGGTTTCCTAGAGTGAGGAACATGTGTAAGTTATTGTTATTTCCTGCCAATTAATAAAGTGACATAATACTCAAAATGTTTATATTGAAAGAGCAGCAGTTAAACTTTAAAAAAAAAAAAAAAAATATATATATATATATATATATATATATATATATATATATATATATTTTATACACTTTGAAAAATGTTTTTAGGTGGAACAAATAAAATGTTAGTATCATGTCCCATTAAATCCTAATTTAAACAAATATATGGTAAAAGACCTTTAGAAATAACAGAAAAATACTGGCATCAATTTTCAATACTATAATACTCATTCTATAACACCCATTCTATAATACTCATTCTATAACACTCATTCTATAACACTTATTCTATAATACTCATTCTATAACACTCATTCTATAACACCCATTCTATAATACTCATTCTATAACACTCATTCTATAACACCCATTCTATAATACTCATTCTATAACACTCATTCTATAACACCCATTCTATAATACTCATTCTATAACACCCATTCTATAATACTCATTCTATAACACTTATTCTATAATACTCATTCTATAACACTCATTCTATAACACCCATTCTATAATACTCATTCTATAACACACATTCTATAACACCAATTCTATAATACTCATTCTATAACACTCATTCTATAACACCCATTCTATAATACTCATTCTATAACACCCATTCTATAATACTCATTCTATAACACTCATTCTATAACACCCATTCTATAATACTCATTCTATAATACTCATTCTATAACACACATTCTATAATACTCATTCTATAACACTCATTCTATAACACCCATTCTATAACACCCATTCTATAATGCTCATTGTATAATACTCATTCTATAACACCCATTCTATAATACTTATTCTATAACACCCATTCTATAACACCCATTCCATAACACCCATTCCATAATACCCATTCCATAACACCCATTCTATAATACCCATTCTATAATACCCATTCTATAATACCCATTCTATAATACCCATTCTATAACACCCAATCTATAATACCCATTCTATAATACCCATTGTTGAAGTACTATATTGGTTTCCTAGAGTGAGGAACATGTGTAACTTATTCTTATTTCATGCCAATTAATAAAGTGACATAATACTCAAAACGTTTATATTGAAAGAGCAGCAGTTAAACGTTAAAATATATATATATATTTGTAATACACTTTGAAAAATGTTTTTAGGTGGAACAAATAAAATGTTTGTATCATGTCCCATTAAATCCTAATTTAAACAAATATATGGTAAAATACCTTTAGATAACACCCATTCTATAATACTCATTCTATAACACCCATTCTATAACACCGATTCTATAATACCCATTCTATAACACCCATTCTATAATACTCATTCTATAACACCCATTCTATAATACTCATTCTATAATACTCATTCTATAACACCCATTCTATAACACCCATTCAAAAATACTCATCCTATAACACCCATTCTATAACACTCATTCTATAACACTCATTCTATAACACCCATTCTATAACATCCATTCTATAATACTCATTCTATAACACCCATTCTATAATACTCATTCTATAACACACATTATATAACACTCATTCTATAATACTCATTCTATAACACCCATTCTATAACACCCATTCTATAATACTCATTCTATAACATCCATTCTATAACACCCATTCTATAATACTCATTCTATAACACCCATTCTATAACACCCATTCTATAATACTCATTCTATAACACTCATTCTATAACACTCATTCTATAACACCCATTCTATAACACCCATTCTATAATACTCATTCTATAACACTCATTCTATAACATTCATTCTATAACACCCATTATATAATACTCATTCTATAACACCCATTCTATAATACTCATTCTATAACACTCATTCTATAACACCCATTCTATAACACCCATTCTATAATACTCATTCTATAACACCCATTCTATAATACTCATTCTATAACACTCATTCTATAACACCCATTCTATAATACTCATTCTATAACACCCATTCTATAACACCCATTCTATAACACCCATTCTATAACACCCATTCTGTAATACTCATTCTATAATACTCATTCTATAACACCCATTCTATAATACTCATTCTATGACACCCATTCTATAATACTCATTCTATAACACCCATTCTATAACACCCATTCTATAACACCCATTCCATAATACCCATTCCATAACACCCATTCTATAATACCCATTCTATAATACCCATTCTCTTGAAGTTGTGTTGAAGTACTATATTGGTTTCTTAGAGTGAGGAACATGTGTAAGTTATTGTTATTTCCTGCCAATTTATAAAGTGACATAATACTCAAAATGTTTATATTGAAAGAGCAGCAGTTAAACTTTAAAAAAAAATATATATATATATATATATATTTTTTTTTAATACACTTTGAAAAATGTTTTTAGGTGGAACAAATAAAATGTTAGTATCATGTCCCATTAAATCCTAATTTAAACAAATATATGGTAAAAGACCTTTAGAAATAACAGAAAAATACTGGCATCAATTTTCAATACTATAATACTCATTCTATAACACCCATTCTATAATACTCATTCTATAACACTCATTCTATAACACTTATTCTATAATACTCATTCTATAACACTCATTCTATAACACCCATTCTATAATACTCATTCTATAACACTCATTCTATAACACCCATTCTATAATACTCATTCTATAACACCCATTCTATAATACTCATTCTATAACACTTATTCTATAATACTCATTCTATAACACTCATTCTATAACACCCATTCTATAATACTCATTCTATAACACTCATTCTATAACACCCATTCTATAATACTCATTCTATAACACTCATTCTATAACACCCATTCTGTAATACTCATTCTATAACACCCATTCTATAATACTCATTCTATAACACTCATTCTATAACACCCATTCTATAATACTCATTCTATAACACTCATTCTATAATACTCATTCTATAACACACATTCTATAATACTCATTCTATAACACTCATTCTATAACACCCATTCTATAACACCCATTCTATAATGCTCATTGTATAATACTCATTCTATAACACCCATTCTATAATACTCATTCTATAACACTCATTCTATAACACCCATTCTATAATACTCATTCTATAACACTCATTCTATAACACCCATTCTATAATACTCATTCTATAATACCCATTCTATAATACTCATTCTATAACACTCATTCTATAACACCCATTCTATAATACTCATTCTATAACACTCATTCTATAATACTCATTCTATAACACACATTCTATAATACTTATTCTATAATACTCATTCTATAACACCCATTCTATAATACTCATTCTATAACACTCATTCTATAACACCCATTTTATAATACTCATTCTATAACACTCATTCTATAACACCCATTATATAATACTCATTCTATAACACCCATTCTATAATAATCATTTTATAACACCCATTCTATAACACTTATTCTATAATACTCATTCTATAACACCCATTCTATAATACTCATTCTATAACAGCCATTCTATAATGCTCATTGTATAATACTCATTCTATAACACCCATTCTATAATACTTATTCTATAACACCCATTCTATAATACCCATTCTATAACACTCATTCTATAACACCCATTATATAATACTCATTCTATAACACCCATTCTATAATACTCATTTTATAACACCCATTCTATAACACTTATTCTATAATACTCATTCTATAATACTCATTCTATAACACCCATTCTATAATACTCATTCTATAACACCCATTCTATAATACTCATTCTATAACACCCATTCTATAACACCCATTCTATAACACCCATTCTATAACACCCATTCCATAATACCCATTCCATAACACCCATTCTATAATACCCATTCTATAATACCCATTCTATAACACCCAATCTATAATACCCATTCTATAATACCCATTCTCTTGAAGTTGTATTGAAGTACTATATTGGTTTCCTAGAGTGAGGAACATGTGTAAGTTATTGTTATTTCCTGCCAATTAATAAAGTGACATAATACTCAAAATGTTTATATTGAAAGAGCAGCAGTTAAACTTTAAAAAAAAAAAATATATATATATATATATATATTTTTTTTTTATACACTTTGAAAAATGTTTTTAGGTGGAACAAATAAAATGTTAGTATCATGTCCCATTAAATCCTAATTTAAACAAATATATGGTAAAAGACCTTTAGAAATAACAGAAAAATACTGGCATCAATTTTCAATACTATAATACTCATTCTATAACACACATTCTATAATACTCATTCTATAACACTCATTCTATAACACTTATTCTATAATACTCATTCTATAACACTCATTCTATAACACCCATTCTATAATACTCATTCTATAACACTCATTCTATAACACCCATTCTATAATACTCATTCTATAACACTCATTCTATAACACCCATTCTATAATACTCATTCTATAACACCCATTCTATAATACTCATTCTATAACACTTATTCTATAATACTCATTCTATAACACTCATTCTATAACACCCATTCTATAATACTCATTCTATAACACACATTCTATAACACCAATTCTATAATACTCATTCTATAACACTCATTCTATAACACCCATTCTATAATACTCATTCTATAACACCCATTCTATAATACTCATTCTATAACACTCATTCTATAATACTCATTCTATAATACTCATTCTATAACACACATTCTATAATACTCATTCTATAACACTCATTCTATAACACCCATTCTATAACACCCATTCTATAATACTCATTCTATAACACCCGTTCTATAATACTTATTCTATAACACCCATTCTATAACACCCATTCCATAACACCCATTCCATAATACCCATTCCATAACACCCATTCTATAATACCCATTCTATAATACCCATTCTATAATACCCATTCTATAACACCCAATCTATAATACCCATTCTATAATACCCATTGTTGAAGTACTATATTGGTTTCCTAGAGTGAGGAACATGTGTAAGTTATTCTTATTTAATGCCAATTAATAAAGTGACATAATACTCAAAACGTTTATATTGAAAGAGCAGCAGTTAAACGTTAAAATATATATATATATATATTTGTAATACACTTTGAAAAATGTTTTTAGGTGGAACAAATAAAATGTTTGTATCATGTCCCATTAAATCCTAATTTAAACAAATATATGGTAAAATACCTTTAGAAATAACAGAAAAATACTGGCATCAATTTTCAATACCGAGTCCCTTTGACCCAATGTATTACAATGTAGTTGGTAAATCTGAATCTTTTGTGTGGTCATAATGGCCCTAGCTGCAATGATCATTATTGCAATGAATATTAAAGGGACATTAAAATGTTATATAAAATGAAGCATTCAAAGAAAAGATTAGTCTGAGAATAACATGTAGATGTATTTTTTTTAAAGTTTCATTAGCTGTTTAAATATTGACAAAATAAGTGTAAAGATTTAGAGGCCTATTTATCATGCCGTCAACCGCAAATACGCTGGAATTCCGCAGCCTAATTGTGGCGAGCCTGATTCGCCTCATTTATCAAAGCATACAGACCGACAAAAGTTGAAATTTTTGACGTAACATATGATCCGCCGGTCTCAGTCCGACACAGATCGATGCTTATGTCATTACAGATGTTCCAAATACAAATTCGGCACTATCTGACAACTTTTGCTAGTTAACAAATTTCTAACAGGTACGCTCGCCACTATTCCGGTTTAGCGTACCTGGTTTTAAATCCGCCACCCTGGAGGCCGCGGATGCCATAGGAATTAATGGGAGTCTGAAAGCAGCGAAAGCTTATGTTCGATGCTGCCCGATATCCCATTGATTTCTATGGTATAATAAAAGTTAAGTTTACACCTAACACCCTAACATTACCCTGAGTCTAAACACCCCTAATCTGCCGCCCTGACATCACCGCCACCTACATAAAATTATTAACCCCTATTCTGCCGCTCCCCAACACCACTGCAACTAAATAAATGAATTAACCCCTATCCCGCCTCTCCCGGACCCCGCCACCACCTACATAATGTTATTAACCCCTATTCTGCCACTCCCGGACCCCACCACAACTAAATAAATATATTAACCTCTATCCAGCTGCTCCCCGACACCACCGCAACTAAATAAATGAATTAACTCCTATTCCGCTGCTCCCGGACCCCGCCGCAACTAAATTATTATTATTATTATCATTTATTTGTATAGCGCTGCCAAATTCCGTAGCGCTGGGTACAATGATAGGGGTATACAATGACAAAGATTTGTGATAAAATACAAAACATAACAAAACTAAACAGATCTAGCACAGGAGGAAGAGGGCCCTGCTCCGGAGAGCTCACAGTCTATAGGTTTAGGATGTGGAGACATAAGGTTGGGGTAGCTTGTTACATGGGTTGTATTTGCAGCAGTGAGTCAGACAGTTCATGTATATGTATTAGTTTGGTTCGGATGCGGAATGGAGGAGAGATGGTAAGCCTCTCTGAATAGGTTTGTTTTCAAGGATCGTCTGAAGCTATACAAGGTTGGAGACAGTCTAATGCAGTGATTTTCAACCTTTTTTTTGCCGTGGCACACTTTTTTACATTAAAAAATCCTGCGGCACACCACCATCCCAAAATTTTACAAAATAACACATTGTAGCCTAATACAGTATATATATATATATATATATATATATATATACACATACACACACTGTACTGTGCTGTCATGCCATGCCTTCTACAAACTATACATGACATATTGACATTCATTCACAATCATAATGATAATGAATGTCAATATGTGATGGTTGTAAATGATGCCTGATGAGCCTTTCACATACCTCCCAATATTTCAAAATTTGAAAGAGGGACATCCCAGGAAGTCCCCCGCGCACCGGGAAAAGTGTTATTTGTGGAGCACAAGATTATATGTGGAGCACCTCCCTCTTCCTCTCCAGTGAGTCTCCAGTCCTCCAGTCATGTTCCTTGTGCTGAGAAGGAACGTGAGTGCTGTGACCTAGCTGGAACTGTTCTGGAGGAGGAGCAAAGCTGCACCAGCATTCATGAGGGATTGAAGTGTCGCGTGGTGCTGAGTGTAGAGCCGGCATTAGGCACGTGTTGTGGTGGGTGGGGGTTCCTTCCAAGTGTGAACACGGGTCGGGGAGGTGAGCTGTCGCTGCGCAGTTACCCTCAGTCATCTCACTCAAAATTAAAAAAAAACGACACTGAATAAAAAACAAGCAAAATTTAAAAAATATGTCACACTGTTGTCAGTCTGCCGTGGCACACCTGAGGATCTCTCAGGCATACTGGTTGAAAAACGCTGGTCTAATGGAGCGGGGTAGAGAGTTCCAGAGGACAGGAGCAGCACGTGCAAAGTCTTGCAGGCGGGAGTGGGATGTAGAGATAACAGGAGTGTAGAGACGTAGGTCAGAGGTTGATCGAAGAGGACGGGATGGGGAATATTTCACGATGAGAGAGGAAATATAGTTGGGAGTTAGACTGTTGAGTGCTTTGTAGGTTAGGGCTAATACTTTAAAATGTATTCTGGAGTGTATGGGGAGCCAGTGTAGAGACTGGCAGAGCGGAGCAGTTGATGTAGATTGTCGACTTAGGTGGATGAGTCTAGCAGAAGCATTCATAATAGATTGGAGGGAGGAGAGGCAGTGTTTTGGAAGGCCATTTAAGAGTAGATTGCAATAATCAATGCGTGACAGGATGAGGGAATGAATAAGTATTTTTGTAGTTTTTTGAGTAAGAAAGGGATGAATTCTGGAAATGTGGCGTAGGTGTGAACGGCAGGATTTGGTAAGCGTTTGTATATGTGGGTTGAATGTGAGTTCTGAGTCTAGTGTGACCCCAAGGCAGCGGACCTGGGGTGAGGTGTTGAGAATAGAGTCTCCAACCATCAGAGAAATGTCAGGTGTCGGATGTCTCAAAGAGGGGGGGATAAGAAGCAGCTCAGTTTTGGACAGATTGAGTTGGAGGTAGTGTGAAGACATCCAAGAGAAAATTGCAGAGAGGCAGTCAGAAATCTGGTTGAGTAAAGAGGGAGAGATATCAGGAGAGGAAAGATAGATTTGGTTATCATCAGCATATAGGTGGTACTGGAATCCAAAGGAGGCTATAAGTTTTCCAAGGCAGGATGTATAAAGAGATAAAAGCAAGGGACCCAAGACAGAGCCTTGCGGTACTCCAACTGAGAGAGGCATAGGATCACAAGATATGTTGTTAAAGGAAACTGAAAACGAGCGGTTTGAAAGATATGATGCAAACCAGGAGAGGGCTGTGTCTCGGATGCCAAATGAATGTAGTATTTTTAGGAGGAGAGGATGGTCAACTGTGTCAAAAGCTGCGGACAGGTCAAGAAGAATTAGTAAGGAGTAATGGCCTTTTGCTTTAGCTGATAACAGGTCATTTGTTACTTTAGCAAGAGCGGTTTCTGTTGAGTGTTTAGGGCGGAAACCAGATTGTAGTGGATCAAGTAAGGAGTTAGTTGTGAGAAATTGAGTTAGCCGATTATAGACTAGTCGTTCCAATAATTTTGCTGCAAAGGGCAAGTAAGGAGAACGGTCGATAGTTAGAAGGTGTGGAGGGGTCAAGCGAGGGCTTTTTTAGGATTGGTATGATTGACGTATGCTTGAATGTGTCAGGAAATGTGCCAGCAGTGAGAGATTGGTTAAAGAGATGTTAGGGTAGGGGTTAGTGAAGCAGAGAGAGAGGGAATAAGTCATGAAGGAATAGGGTCAAGTGGGCAGGTTGTGAGATGAGCCAAGGATAGGAGTGCAGAGACTTCTTACTCTGTTACAGGAGGGAAGTAGCATAGATTTTTGTTAATAGAAGGGGTGGGTAGGATCGCTGGGTTTGCGGGGTGCGAGGTGCAGATCTCTTTTCTAATGGTGTCAATTTTATTTTTGAAGTGATCAGCAATAATTTGAGCAATGAGGTTGGTAGTGGGCGGGGGGGGCAGGCGGACGTAGAAGGGAGTTAAAGGTTGAGAACAGTTTTCTGGGGTTGGATGCGTGAGATGACACAAGGGAGGAGAAATAGACTTGTTTGGCCAGGCTGAGCGCAGAGTTGTAGGACTTAAGGGTGAATTTATAATATTGGAAATCAGCAAAGGTGCATGATTTCCTCCACTGCCGTTCAGCGGCCCGTGAGCATCGCTGAAGATATCTGGTCTGTTTAGTGTGCCACGGTTGCTGTCGAGTGATTGATGTACGTCGAAGAGTGGAGGGTTCAGTTTTGTCAAGTGTTGATTTTAGTGCCGAATTATACTGTAGAGTCACAAGGTTTGGACAAGAGAGGGATGAAATATCAGAGAGCAGAGGACTCAGTTGAGTGGAAAAGTCTGTGAGATCCAAGTCATTTAAATTCCTGTGAGGTAGCAGTTTTTTGGGGGCTTGCAAAGATGTAGCAGGTAGAGTAAGAGAGAAAGTTAATAGATGGTGGTCAGAGAGAGGAAAGGGGAAGTTAAGTGAGTTGGAAACAGCACAGAGATTTGTGAAGACCAGGTCTATGGAGTTGCCTTCACAGTGTGTTGGAGATGTTTTCCACTGGGACAGGCCTAAAGAGGTTGTAAGGGATAGAAGTTTAGAGGCAGCAGGCGTGTTAGGCTTATCAAGGGGTATGTTGAAGTCCCCTAAGATGAGAGAAGGGACATTAGAAGAGAGAAAATGTGGAAGCCAGGCTTCAAAGTGGTCCAGAAATTGTGATGCTGGGCCAGGGGGCCGATAGATAACTGCAACAGGAAGAGATATAGGGGAGAAGAGGCGGATAGCGTGTACTTCAAAAGATGAGAAGGAAAGAGAGGGGGGGGGGTGAAGGAATGCAGTGAAAGGTACTGTGTGTAGACAGGAGAATTCCACTCCTCCTTGTTTGTCTCCAGGCCTGGGAGTGTGACTGAAGTGCAGGCCACCATAGGACAGAGAGGCTACAGCAGTTGTGTTAGAGGAGGAAAGCCAAGTTTCAGTGAGGGCTAACAGGTTAAGTGAACGTGAAATAAATAGGTCGTGAATAGATGTAAGTTTATTGCATATCGAGCGTGCATTCCAAAGGGCACACTTGAATTGGGGTGTAGTAATAGAGGTGCAGTTAATGAGGTTTAGAGGGTTACGTGTGCAAGGTGTATGATGTGTCATTTGGGGTAGTGATCTGAGGGAAGCAGAGGGTGGACCTGGGTTAGGCGAGACATCCCCTGCTGCAAGAAGAAAGATGGTGAGTGAAAGGAGATGAGAATGTGTCTTATGTGAGTGTTTAAGTTTAGGATCAGTAAAGCATGGCTGGCTGAGGGATGTGAGATAGGAATAAAGTTCATGTGTGTTGTAGAGGGGGGAAGGTAGAAGAGAAGGAGAAATATGAATGTTCTGAGTGCTGTTTGTGAATGGAAGAGCTGTGACTTTAAGGAGAGGGGAGGAAAAGGTTAAAACAGACATTAGAAAGTATAGCATGTTTGCATTTAATTGTTGAAATTTGAAAGTACTTATCTCTGTTGTCCACTCCTTTGTCTAACTCCGTTGTTATTACTCTCTCTACACTTATGAACTAGCACACTTGAGAACTACATACATGCAATGCTGCACTGATCTAACAAGCTAAGCTTGATGTAACAAGCTGGGGATATTCAATTTAAAGGTAATAACAGTCACATGATCATAATTAGCAAAAGGTCATAAATTAGAGCAGGATAAAACAAGGCAGAAGCAAACATTGCAGATGGCACCTTTCTTATCAAAATGGAAGACACAGAAAAGAAAGCTTTTTTTTTAAGGTAATACAGACATACCAGAGATAGATAAAGTATTGTAGGGGAAATAACCAGTTCTAATATGTGTTGCAGGGTTAAAATGGAGTCCTTAAGCACATACCAGAGATAGATAAAGTATTGTAGGGGAAATAACCAGTTCTAATATGTGTTGCAGGGTTAAAATGTAGTCCTTAAGCACATACCAGAGATAGCTAAAGTATTGTAGGGGAAATAACCAGTTCTAATATGTGTTGCAGGGTTAAAATGTAGTCCTTAAGCACATACCAGAGATAGATAAAGTTTTGTAGGGGAAATAAGCAGTTCTAATATGTGTTGCAGGGTTAAAATGGAGTCCTTAAGCACATACCAGAGATAGATAAAGTATTGTAGGGGAAATAACCAGTTCTAATATGTGTTGCAGGGTTAAAATGGAGTCCTTAAGCACATACCTGATGAGAGAGGAGTAGATATGTGCATGGCGAAAAAATTTTGTTCGGATCGATTCGGAATTTTTCGAATTTCGGTTCGGAACGGTTCGAATTCGGAAAATTTTGAATCGATTCGTTTCGGATTCGTTTCGGATTCATTCGAATTCGAAGAAATTCGGCTGGATTCGGTTCGATTCGGTTCGGAAATTCGGAATTTCGGCAAGTGTTAGGTGGGATTAGACTAGTATTATGTACTGTATATTAGGTGTAACCCATAGCAGAGTGATATAACCTAATATACTGTACAATACTAGTGTAATCCATGGCCATCCGAATTTACCGAATAAATCCGAACTAATTCGGATTTATTCGGTAAATTCTGCAGTATTTTAATTCGGTTCGATCCGAATCTCTGAATTTTCCGAATTTCTGAATCGATCCGAAACGAATTGCACATATCTAGAGAGGAGAGACAGCAGTGTAAGCAGGATTAAAAGTTCCAATTATGTTCCAATTATATACCAGTCGCTGTTCTATATTGTTAATATCCATATATAATATATATAATAACTCAGTTGTTATAACTCTCTCTACACTTATGAACTAGCACACATGCAACGCTGCACTGATCTAACAAGCTAAGCTAAATAAATGTATTAACCCCTAAACCCCTGGCCTCCCACATCAATACCACTTACTAAACCTATTAACCCCTAAACCACCAGCCCCCACATAGCCATTAACTAAATTAAGCTATTAACCCCTAAACCTAACAACCCACTAACTTTACATTAAATATTAACTCATCCCTATCTTATAATACATTTAAACTTACCTTTAGAATTAAAATAAAATATATTAAGCTATTAATTAACCTACCCTATTATCCTACAATTACATTAAACTATATTAAACTATTAATTAACCTACCCTAACTATTAGACTAAAATTACATTAAACTATATTAAACTATTACCCTAACTATTAGACTAAAATTACATTAAACTATATTAAACTATTCATTAACCTACCCTATTATAATAAAATTACATTAAACTAACAATTAAATTAACTATATTACATATTTAAAAACCTAACCCTACTCAAGTTATTTAAATCTACTATAAAAAATTACTAAGTTACAAATAAATAATTACTAAGTTACAAAAAATAAAAAACACTAAGTTACACAAAATAAAAAATAAATGATCATATATTTAAACTAATTACACCTAATCTAATAGCCCTATCAAAATAGCCCCCCCCCAATAAACCCCCCCTAGCCTACAATAAACTACCAATGGCCCTTAAAAGGGCCTTTTGCGGGGCATTGCCCCAAAGAAATCAGCTCTTTTACCTGTAAAATAAAATACAAACAACACCCCAACAGTAAAACCCACCACCCACACAACTAAACCCTCCAAATAAAAACCTATCTAAAAAAACCTATTCTCCCCATTGCCCTGAAAAGGGCATTTGGATGGGCATTGCCCTTAAAAGGGCATTTAGCTCTTTTTCCGCCCAAAGTCCCTAACCTAAAAATAAAACCCACCCAATAAACCCTTAAAAAAACCTAACACTAACCCTTGAAGATCCACAGTTTTTGAAGACCAAACTTCCATCCTCAACGAATCCGGCAGAAGTCTTCATCCAAGCCGGCAGAAGTCTTCATCCAGACGGCATCTTCTATCTTCATCCATCCGACGTCCATCCATCAAGACATCTGGTGCGGAGCATCCTCTTCTTACGACGTCTTCTGAAGAATGAAGTTTCCCTTTAAATGACATCATCCAAGATGGCATCAATTACATTCTGTTTGGCTGATAGAATTTTATCAGCCAATCGGAATTAAGGTAGAAAAAAATCCTATTGGCTGTTGCAATCAGCCAATAGGATTGAGCTTTCATCCTATTGGCTGATCCAATCTATCCAATTTATTTTTTGTAACTTAGTGTTTTTTATTTTGTGCAACTTAGTTGTTATTTTATTGTAACTTAGTAATTTTTAATTGTAGATTTAAATAATTTGAGTAGGGTTATGTATTTAAATATGTAATATAGTTAATTTAATTGTTAGTTTAATGTAATTTTAGTATAATAGGGTAGGTTAATGAATAGTTTAATATAGTTTAATGTAATTTTAGTATAATAGGGTAGGTTAATTAGTAGTTTAATATAGTTTATTTTAATTCTAAAGGTAAGTTTACATTTATTATAAGATAGGGATGCGTTAATATTTAATGTAAAGTTAGCGAGTTGTTAGGTTTAGGGGTTAATAGCTTAATTTAGTTTATGGCGATGTGGGGGGCTGGCGGTTTAGGGGTTAATAGGTTTAGTAAGTGGTAGTGATGTGGGAGGCCAGGGGTTTAGGGGTTAATACATTTATTTAGTTGCGGAGTGCTCCGGGAGCGGCAGAGTAGGGGTTAATAACTTTATAAGAGTTGCCGTGGGCTCCGGGAGAGGCGGGATAGGGGTTAATAACTTTATTTAGTTGCGGCAGGGTCCGGGAGCAGCAGGATGGGGGTTAATAACTTAATTTAGTTGCGGCGGGTGCGGGAGCGGCGGGATAGGGGTTAAACATTTTAGTATGGTGGCTTGATAAATAGGCCTCAATGTGTCTATAAATCATTGGGAGCTGCCATGTTGTAACTTAGATTACCTTTTCTGCTGTGGCCAATTAGGGACAGTTATAAATAGGTCACTAGAGTGTGCAGCCAATGGCTGTGTGGAATATAAAAGTGTTCTGCACTTGTATTTCTAACAGAAAATGAAAAGCTCACAATTTCAGAATTTAATTACAGGAAAAGGGGACAGAATAGATAATGAACGTATATTGCAGAGGTTTTTTTTATATACAATTTATCATTTTATATTACCATCTCAAGGTGTTTAATGTCCCTTTTAAAATGATAACTTTATAAATGGCATCCTCTAATCGCAAAACCACCAGCCACTTCATTATCTCCAACTAAATCTCATTAACCTTAGCTACAATTAGATCCAGCCAAACAAATCATACACCCCTTCAAATAAACCTGAAATCCTACCTACAACCTCTCTTCTAACTAAAGCTAATGCCTAAATTGTAATATTCTTGGTGTTGCTGGGTGCTGATCCCACAGGTGCACTCACACCCTCAATAGGCTAGTGGCCCCCAAGGGACCCTCACCACCCACAGTGGCTACCTCCAAGGGTTCAAGAACGACACATTTCCCAAGTGGAACCAGCCCACCCCACCCACAATGATCTCCCTCCTTAAAAGGAGCCTCAGTCTCACAATAGTCCCATCAATGCAAGGAATAGTGTCATTTTGCTTAGTAGTGTATGAAAAATATGAATTAAAGTAGACCCAGTATAGTAGTGCATTCTTTTCTGTACAAAATACTAATGAATAAATCTTGTATTTGTATTATGTTGTACTGTTACAGTCCTCATAGACCTGATGGATTAGCAGGTGAAGCTACTTTAAAAAGAATATGCATGCAAGATGTACAAGTATTTATGTTTTATGAATTAAATTGAATAAGCGCATATATATATATATTACAGAGAGAGAATTAGAGAATTAATTAAAGGGATATGAAATCCCAATTTTTTCTTACATTTTAGAGTGTTCAATTTTAAACAACTTTCTAATTTATATTATCAATTGTTCTTTGTTCTCTTGCTATCTTTTCTTTGAAAAAACAGGAAACTGGACCATTTCTGGAGCACCATGTGGCAGCAGTTTTGTAAGAATCTTATCCATTTGCAAGATCAGTAGATGGCAGCACTGTTTCCTGTCATATAGTGCTCCAGATGCCTACCTAGGTATCTCTTCAACAAAGAATATCATGGAAACTAAGCAAATTTGTTAATAGAAGTAAATGGGAATTTTTTTTTTTAAATGGTTATGCTCTGTCTGAATCACAAAATAAATGTTTTGAGTTTCATCTCCCTTTAATACCTAGGAAGTATTCCATGTCAGCACTCATGATGCCTACATCTTGCATTATTTAATCATGTTTTACACATTCAAGACAGCACAATTCCCTGATGGATGGCTGAGTAAGTTTTTCGGTAATGTGTGTACTATATATAAACTATGTCCCTGGGAGAATTGATGCAGCTGGATTAATCAGATATTTTCATTAAATGGATTTGAATTTTCCAAAAACTGAGAACGGAGTAGTTCTAGTATATTGATATTCATGTAACTTTATAGGCTCTCTCTGCCTGTCTTGCTCCAGCACCTATAGTTCAAGGATGTTTTATGTGCTTGGAATCTCGGGGGAGGGGAAGAGACTATAAAACACAAAACCATTCTACATAGAGCATGAAATAAATGTGCAGTTCTTAGCCCCTCCAACAGCCCTACAGTAGGGGCAGTCTACTTTAAAAATGTTAAAATATAGATAATCTCTTTATTACCCATTCCTCAGTTTTGCACAACTAACACTGTTATATTAATACACATTTTACTTCTGTTAGTACCATGTATCTAAACCTCTGCAGGCTGTCCCTTTATCTCTGCTTTTTAAAAACATGCATTTTAGCCAATTAGTGTTGGTTCCTGCACAACTCAGTGGGAGTGAGCACAATGCTATATATAGGGCACACATGAAAAGCTAATAAAAAGCAATGAGTTAAAAGGCAGCCTGCAGGGGCCTAAAAACAGGCAAATAATTAGAGGTTATAAAGTATATTAATATAACAATGTTGGTTGTGCAAATCTGGGGAATAGGTAGTAAAGGTGTTATCTATTTTTTTAAACAATACAAACAAATCAAGTAGAATGTCCCTTTTATGGTTCAGACAAAACATCTAATTTTAAGAGATGTTTAAGTTTACTTTATCATCTTTGTATCCTTTATTGAAAAGCATACCTTGGTAGTCTCAGGAGCAGCAATGCACTTTTGGGAGCTAGCCAGGACTAATTACTGCACATGTGCCTCTTGTCATTGGCTCACCAGTGTGACAGGAAACACACATTTTTTTTCATCAGTCAAATAGAGCTTAGAATTTGAAATAACTTTCCAATTTACTTCTGTTATCAATGTTATTTTATTCTTTTGGTATCCTTTATTGAAAGGAGTAGTGCACTACTGGGAGCTAGCAGAACACAACTGGTGAGCCAAAGTAAGAGTCAGCCACCAATCAGCATCTAACTCCCAGTCATGCATTGCTGCTCCTGAGCCCACATTGGTATGTTATTTTTTTCAAAAAAGGACATCAAGAGAATAAAGTAATTTAGACAATAGAAGTAAATTGGAAAATTGTTTAAAATTGTATGTTCCTAGTTATATGCAAGCAACAGTGCAATAATAAAATGCTCTAACACAAAATGTTTTTTTTCTGTAATTCAATTCGGAAACCTGAAGTTTTGCATTGCCCCCAGAAAGGCTGGAGCCCATTGTGTGGAATTCAGAAGCCTGATCTGTCATGTTACGTAATGATTGTTTAGTATGCAAAGTCCTTTCAAGAGGTATAGACTGAAAAATAACGAACATTTGGTTGAAAATAAAAGAAGAAAAACATAAAAAACAAGAATTATAAGACACTTTCAATTACCTTTCATTCTTTGTTCTGTAAAACAAGTAAAGCCAACTGCAATTTAAAAGTTATGCTGGGGAATATATATAAATATTATAGGCCTGGTAATAATGGGGTTCTAACCCTCTAGTAAAGCTTACTAAGATTTGTTTTATATATATACAGTGTATATATATATATATATATATATATATATATATACACACACACAACGTTCTCCATTAAAGCCTATCGCCTAGATTTAGAGTTTTGTCGGTAACGACCCGCATAGCTAACGCTGGCTTTTTTCTGGCCGCACCTTTAAAATAACTCTGGTATTGAGAGTCCACAGAATGGCTGCGTTAGGCTCCAAAAAGGGAGCGTACAGGCATATTTAACGCCACTGCAACTCTCAATACCAGAGTTGCTTACGGACGCGGCCAGCCTCAAAAACGTGCTTGCGCACGATTCCCCTATAGGAAACAATGGGGCTGTTTGAGCTGAAAAAAAACCTAACACCTGCAAAAAAGCCACGTTCAGCTCCTAACGCAGCCCCATTGTTGTCTATGGGGAAACACTTCCTACGTCTGCACCTAACACCCTAACATGTACCCCGAGTCTAAACACCCCTAACCTTACACTTATTAACCCCTATTCTGATGCCCCCGCTATCGCTGAACCCTGCATATTATTTTTAACCCCTAATCTGCCGCTCCGTAAACCGCCGCTACTTACATTATCCCTATGTACCCCTAATCTGCTGCCCCTAACACCGCCGACCCCTATATTATATTTATTAACCCCTAATCTGCCCCCCACAACGTCGCCTCCACCTGCCTACACTTATTAACCCCTAATCTGCCGACCGGACCGCACCGCTATTATAATAAAGTTATTAACCCCTAATCCGCCTCACTAACCCTATAATAAATAGTATTAACCCCTAATCTGCCCTCCCTAACATCGCCGACACCTAACTTCAAACATTAACCCCTAATCTGCCGACTGGAGCTCACCGCTATTCTAATAAATGTATTAACCCCTTAAGCTAAGTCTAACCCTAACACTAACACCCCCCTAAGTTAAATATAATTTAAATCTAACGAAATAAATTAACTCTTATTAAATAAATTATTCCTATTTAAAGCTAAATACTTACCTGTAAAATAAATCCTAATATAGCTACAATATAAATTATATTTATATTATAGCTATTTTAGGATTTATATTTATTTTACAGGTAACTTTGTATTTATTTTAACCAGGTACAATAGCTAAAATAATTACAAAATTACCTGTAAAATAAATCCTAACCTAAGTTACAATTAAACCTAACACTACACTATCAATAAATTAATTAAATAAAATACCTACAATTACCTACAATTAAACCTAACACTACACTATCAATAAATTAATTAAATACAATATCTACAAATAAATACAATGAAATAAACTAACTAAAGTACAAAAATAAAAAAGAACTAAGTTACAAAAAATAAAAAAATATTTACAAACATCAGAAAAATATTACAACAATTTTAAACTAATTACACCTACTCTAAGCCCCCTAATAAAATAACAAAGACCCCCAAAATAAAAAAATGCCCTACCCTATTCTAAATTACTAAAGTTCAAAGCTCTTTTACCTTACCAGCCCTGAACAGGGCCCTTTGCGGGGCATGCCCCAAAGAATTCAGCTCTTTTGCCTGTAAAAAAAAAACATACAATACCCCCCCCCAACATTACAACCCACCACCCACATACCCCTAATCTAACCCAAACCCCCCTTAAATAAACCTAACACTAAGCCCCTGAAGATCTTCCTACCTTATCTTCACCATACCAGGTTCACCGATCGATCCAGAAGAGCTCCTCCGATGTCCTGATCCAAGCCCAAGCGGGGGGCTGAAGATGTCCATGATCCGGCTGAAGTCATCATCCAAGCGGGAGCTGAAGAGGTCCATGATCCGGCTGAAGTCATCATCCAAGCGGGAGCTGAAGAGGTCCATGATCCGGCTGAAGTCATCATCCAAGCGGGAGCTGAAGAGGTCCATGATCCGGCTGAAGTCTTCTATCAACGGCATCTTCAATCTTCTTTCTTCCGCATCCATCTTGCAGACCTCTGACGCGGAACATCCTGCTGGCCAGACGGACTACCGACGAATGAAGGCTCCTTTAAGGGACGTCATCCAAGCTGGCGTCCCTCGAATTCTGATTGGCTGATAGGATTCTATCAGCCAATCGGAATTAAGGTAGGAAAATTCTGATTGGCTGATGGAATCAGCCAATCAGAATCAAGTTCAATCCGATTGGCTGATCCGATCAGCCAATCAGATTGAGCTCGCATTCTATTGGCTGTTCCGATCAGCCCCCGCTTGGGTTGGATGAAGATTTTGGAGCCAGGACCGATCTGTGATACCCGGTGAGGTGAAGATAAGGTAGGAAGATCTTCAGGGGCTTAGTGTTAGGTTTATTTAAGGGGGGTTTGGGTTAGATTAGGGGTATGTGGGTGGTGGGTTGTAATGTTGGGGGGGGGTATTGTATGTGTTTTTTTACAGGCAAAAGAGCTGAATTTCTTGGGGCATGCCCCGCAAAGGGCCCTGTTCAGGGCTGGTAAGGTAAAAGAGCTTTGAACTTTTGTAATTTAGAATAGGGTAGGGCATTTTTTTATTTTGGGGGGCTTTGTTATTTTATTAGGGGGCTTAGAGTAGGTGTAATTAGTTTAAAATTGTTGTAATTTTTTCTAATGTTTGTAAATATTTTTTTATTTTTTGTAACTTAGTTCTTTTTTATTTTTGTACTTTAGTTAGTTTATTTAATTGTAGTTATTTGTAGATATTGTATTTAATTAATTTATTGATAGTGTAGTGTTAGGTTTAATTGTAGATAATTGTAGGTATTTTATTTAATTAATGTATTGATAGTGTAGTGTTAGGTTTAATTGTAACTTAGGTTAGGATTTATTTTACAGGTAATTTTGTTATTATTTTAACTAGGTAACTATTAAATAGTTCTTAACTATTTAATAGCTATTGTACCTGGTTAAAATAATTACAAAGTTGCCTGTAAAATAAATATTAATCCTAAAATAGCTACAATGTAATTATTCGTTATATTGTAGCTATATTAGGGTTTATTTTACAGGTAAGTATTTAGCTTTAAATAGGAATAAGTTATTTAATAAGAGTTCATTTATTTCGTTAGAATAAAATTATATTTAACTTAGGGGGGTGTTAGGGTTAGGGTTAGAATTAGCTTTAGGGGTTAATACATTTATTATAGTAGCGGTGAGTTCCGGTCGGCAGATTAGGGGTTAATGTTTGAAGTTAGGTGTCGGCGATGTTAGGGAGGGCAGATTAGGGGTTAATACTATTTATTATAGGGTTAGTGAGGCGGATTAGGGGTTAATCACTTTATTATAGTAGCGGTGCGGTCCGCTCGGCAGATTAGGGGTTAATAAGTGTAGGCAGGTGGAGGCGACGTTGTGGGGGGCAGATTAGGGGTTAATAAATATAATATAGGTGTCGGCGGTGTTAGGGGCAGCAGATTAGGGGTACATAAGGATAACGTAGGTGGCGGCGCTTTGCGGTCGGCAGATTAGGGGTTAATTATTGTAGGTAGCTGGCGGCGACGTTGTGGGGGGCAGATTAGAGGTTAATAAATATAATATAGGGGTCGGCGGTGTTAGGGGCAGCAGATTAGGGGTACACATACATGTCTTTTCTCTTCATAGATTGCCGCTCCTGGATCCTGGCCTGGATCATCACAGATAGCTGCCTCCCATCTCAATAGAGACTTTCTCTTTATTATCACTGTGTTTGTTTTGATTGTTTATTATTTGTATTACTCTGTATCACATTGTTATTGATTAACACTGTATAACATTGCACATTGTATGATTTATCACTCTTAAACCACAATGATACTGGTTTATACAGCATATCACTTTGATTTATCACTTTAGTATTATTTAGATTTGTTAATATCAATCTTTAATATTTAGCTATATAAGTATAGAATTATTTGGTCACATCTCTTCTCTTACACTTAGGGCGCCCCCTCTCTTTCTTTTTTGATAAGTATAACGTAGGTGGCGGTCGGCAGATTAGGGGTTAAAAAAATTTAATCGAGTGGTGGCGATGTGGGGGGACCTCAGTTTAGGGGTACATGGGTAGTTTATGGGTGTTAGTGTACTTTAGAGCACAGTAGTTAAGAGCTTTATAAACCGGCGTTAGCCCAAAAAGCTCTTAACTACTGACTTTTTTCTGCGGCTGTAGTTTTGTCGTTAGATTTCTAACGCTCACTTCAGACACGACTCTAAATACCGGAGTTAGGAAGATCCCATTGAAAAGATAGGATACGCAATTGACGTAAGGGGATCTGCGGTATGGAAAATTCGCGGCTGAAAAGTGAGCGTTAGACCCTTTCCTGACTGACTCCAAATACAGGCGGTAGCCTAAAACCAGCGTTAGGAGCCTCTAACGCTGGTTTTGACGGCTACCGCCAAACTCTAAATCTAAGCCTATGTTTTTGTAGATAATTGTTTTATAAGATTTTCTAAAGAATTAGGATACACCACAATAAGAATGGGCCAACTGCATCTATCAATATGGTTCACAGGGGCACTGAACCTGTAGATCCAACCCTTGTGGGAACTGTTTATTATGCTGATGATAAGGTGGTGCAGGATTCACAAATCTATCTTCATCTTTCTTCCCTGCATCTTATTTAATTAGTTCAACCTTCGGGACTGCTATTTTCTCCAGTTGTAACTTCAGTTTTAACTCCAGTAGTCAGAAGTGTATTTAGGGCCGATGATCTAAAGGTCTCTGGGCTGGTGAGATTATTAAATAATGCTCACCAATACTTATTTTTTCCTGGTGAATTGATCTACCATGAAAACAGGGTGTCTCGCTAAGGGGCGTATACTGCATTTTCGTATGTTGAGGAGATGCCTACATTACTAAAGTGCACAATGAAATTCGTAATTTAAAAATCATATAAAACGAATAAATGATAAATATCGTAACTAAATTGTTCACCAAAAATTGTATTTTATCAAATCCTTTAAATTGTATGTAAATTACACAGGAATAAATCATATTAAATTATGCACAGCGTAAACTGTAATTTAAATACACTGGGGAAATTTGTACTTCTAAATACAAAATACTAAGCGTAATTTTGGTTTATTCGTAAAATGGACTGAACATGGACGTTCCATGGGTGTGTATGAAATTATCTCTCAAATCCCTTTGTAATTATCTAAATATTTTCGCCCAACAGATCTCACTGGTTTCTCTCGCCAGCTAAAAGCTGGTGAGCTTTTTTTTTTTTTTTAATCAAAGATTTTTATTGAGGTTTTGTCATATAACATTAAAATATGTTCTAATATGAACACAACATTTATACAAATATAAGCACAATGAGATAAATTCGAACAAAATGAGATGTATTTCCAGCAAAACATACTTAGCTAAAGAACCCCAGTTTTTTAACTTTATATACCTCCTATCTAATTTCATGGGCCGCTCTTGAGCCCATCCCTAATGTCTTATGACGCTGGAGGTAATTATTGTGATATATACCATGTAAGGTGAATGGCTAACGTTACCCCCCAGGAACTCACGTTAACCCGGGGGGGGGGAGAGGATGATTTAAATATAGACAGTGCGGAGTAGTTATCCACTTTTCTCCAAAGTGACTCCATGTAGACTTATATACATCTTGTTGTCACGCACACGCTACTTCTAGATATTAGCTGGGCCTTTTTATACTTATTGCCTCATTTAATCTAAACTCGTACATTAAAGTAACAGCTCCATAATAGAGAAAGAGTAATCCAGACATCCAACCCTCAATAGTGAGAGTAATTTTTACAGTAACTGGAGCTCAAATGAAATGGGTACCCTAATTAATATACATTATCTGCATGTTACGCAATGACTTTTTTAACTTTTTTAGGGAAATACCATATGCTATTTTATACTAAGTGTGGCCATAATAGCTATGTGTTCTTACACATTTCTTTGTCCTCTGGTACTTAGTTTACATTATAGGGGTGAAACCTCCAGATTCAAGACCTCCTGCTCGCACCAGTGTAGTAATATCTGACAAGATAAACTGTCCTCTTAGAGTAAACTCAAGTGGCGATAACAAAGCTCAATCTGATGTACGATTAAACTCAGCGCCCCTCAACTGCGCTGTAGAATTAGTAGGATATACTGTGTATGAGCTGATCACTTATATTCAGAAACTACTTTCTCTGATAACCTCCCAAAGAAAAATACATGAGAGCACAATATATAGAAGGTGAAAGTGTTGCGTATGACAACAAAGTGCTAAGTGAGGTACAGAGTGGTCGTGTTCGATAGATAGTTGTAACTCAACACATTATTAAGGTAAGCTGACCAAAGTACTATACTTTTCCCGCTGACACCTGTATTAACGCTCATTTATACTGATCTAGAGGTTATATGGTGACAAGATTTGTGTATTTGCATTGGTAGGGGGAAAGACTCAAATAAGTCCCCCATAAACATTGTTAAAACAGAACAATAATCATAGTAATTTAGTATAAAACTTAACGTTTTGTGGTTAAACTATTAATGATCTACATAACATAGAGGATTAATGTCCTGTTGTCTGGGGCTATGCATGACATCAAGAACGTATAATAGTGAATATTGTCCCCAGTACATAGCTAATATGCGTAAAACACTCTAATAGTAAATTTATGGACATCCAACCGTCTAGCTAATATCCACTAGCTCAAATAAACGGTAGTTCAGTGAGGATTATGAATGGTAGTTCAGGGAGGATTATGAACCCAAGCGTATATGCCGTCGATCCAATCTACTTAACCTATGCCTGCTGGGGTGCAAGAACCAGAGTGTCCCTCCTGTTCCACGGTTCTCTGAATAGATTGCAACGCATTGCTCTCTGTCACGGCGTGCAAACCTCTGAAGGAGAGTACTGCTGGTGCCTAAAATGTTTGGCGGCTAACTGTTTTCTGATATGTCCCACGGTCTGGATCCAGAATATCTTCACTGCCGAACTCAATGAACTGCACTAAGTCCAATCCCCTCTTTTCTGAACTTGCAGAGAACTCTGGCTCTCCCCGAGGTTCACACTGCCGAGTATATGTATTGGTCGCTGCAATATCCCCACCGTGAAACAGGACATCTGCTATGCTGGAGTGTAAATCCTCAGAGAGTACCTCGGTATAAGGAGCGCTGACTGCGCTTTTTAGTGTGTCCACAATGTCTGCCCGGTGCTGATCTAGACGGGTACATAGTGATGCCAAGAGGGAAGTAGCCAGCTCCATGATGAAAGTTATGCATGTATATAAATGTCGCAATAGGGAGCCTTTCTCCACTCTCGTGTGTTAGCGGTAGGGTACAGTATTTAGGATCCCCTCAGTAATGAATCTCAATATCATGTGTATTCATTCTCTCGGACTCTGTCGTAGTGAGGGTCTATATCCGTGTGGTAGGCCACAATCACATCTAAGTGCGTTTGATCTCGAACCAGTGATTTTGCTGCAGTATTATCCACTCCCACGTTCTCACAAGGTCCCCAGTGAAATGTAGGAACATGTGTACATAGTTATAGGGAGGATAAAGCTTCAGAACCCCCTTTAGGAGAAAGATATTTTACGGAGCTCTTCTAACTTGCATCCACTCAGCATGGCGGTTAGCTCCGCCCCCCAGCTGGTGAGCTTTTATTAAAATACTCAAAACACTAATTATTTTGAAAGAAAAACCTATGAATACATAAATAACAGGAAATTTCAGGTAAAGTGCACTGAAAACACCGTATTTTGATTTGCATTAGGCGTAAAATTCGAGTTTAAACATACACCGGTTTCTCCCTGTGTACTTTGTCCTCCATTGCAAACTTTCAGGTAGCAGAGAGCTCTCACTATTTTTATGGGAGACATCTTGCCACTCGCAGGAACAGCCCATTTTCTTAGATAATTACACCAAAACTGTCCCTGCAAGGCTAAACCTGGTTTTTCACGTTTTTGGTGGTGATCATCATTAGTTACAAACTGACTGTGTCTGAGGTTAGAGGTTCAGAGCATTTTGTGAGATCATTTTTAGTGCATTTTGGCAGCTTGCTGTTTTGCTACATCCAGGACCACATAAGCTCTGTCCTAGGACTCACTCTCCACTTTTTTTTCTCTAAATTACTTTTGGCTTGACACTATCTTAAATAAAGGAGGAATTTAAAGTAAAGAGAAATATGATCTATTTTGTCAAGGCATGTCATTTTTGCATTACTCGCCCTTTGTGGGGGTTAAAGATAAAAGTAGAGTTAGCTTGAGAGCCACAAGCATTGCAGCTCCCAAGTAGGTACACATGAAAGCTGCTTCTTATTGACTGACTGGCTATGCCCATGTTCTGCAATGCTTTTGTTTTCTTGTGGGTTTTTACCTGTCATGGCCGTGCTCAGATTTGAACCTGGGGCTACTGAGTCTGTTTCTCTGTTCCTGCACACCAGCTTTGGATTCTGTGGAAGTTTTTGGAGACCCGTTACCTGCAGTCAATAGTTCTCTGGCTCCACCTGCTTGCCAGCTGCAGGTAGTTCTGCAATAAGCTACTCTATAAATGGCTGCTTCACAGACCACTCCTTGCCCTGACATAGTAGTTAATTTTGTTAGTGCCTCTGACCTTGCCTTAATTTCCTGTTTGGTTCCTGAATCTGGCTTGTTCTCTTACTACCCTTTTGGATCTCTCTTGGATTTGACATAAGATTGGACTTCTTTTCTGTTTACCGAACTTGGCCTTGTACCCTGACTATTCTATTGGATTTTCCTTGGATTTGATGACTTTTCTTACTGCTCTCAGGTATCTGACCCTTGGCTTGTCTCCTTGCTATTCTCTCAGTACCAGCCTGTCTCTGCTTCCAGTCTTTCCTGTGGCATTCTGCCTCAAGTGGACATTTCTGTCTTTCTGTCTTCAGCCTAAGTTGGCACTTTGTTCCTGGCCTTACAATGGGAACTCCTGTTTCTAACCTTTCGTGGGCATTGCCTTAGACTCCAGTTCTGGTGTGGGTGCACCTGCTCACCTTTCCTGTTTCCAGTCTCCAGTTTCAGTACAATAAACTTGCTTGCTTGTCTATTACTAAACCATGCCTAAAAGGGGTAATTCCATAAAGAAGCCCATACTGCTGACCCCTTTACATATTCAAAACAGTCCTATGGCTGCCACCACCTCGCATATGCTCCTTACACCTGAGCCCGCTCCGCAGAGAGTGACATTACCCATATTAAAGGAACACTAAAGTCAAAATTAAACTTTCATGATAGAGTATAGAATTTTAAACAACTTTCCAATTCACTTCCATTATCAAAAGGTGCACAATCCTTTTATATGCACAATTTCTGAGGCACCAACTCCTTCTGAGTTTGTGCAAGAATTCATAGCATATACGTATATGCATTTTGTCATTGGCTGATGGCTGTCACATGATAAAGGGAGAAAGAAAATGGAACTCACTTTGAGATGTGTCAGAAAAAAATCTACTTCTCATCTCAAATTCAGAGCAAGAGCTTTTACATTGTCTTTTTATTATGAATTTGTTGATTATGCAATTCTACTGTATTTAAAGGGACAGTCTACTTACATTTTTTATCACCCATTCCCTAGTTTTGCATAACCAACACTGTTATATAAATACACTTTTAACCTCTCAGATTACCTTGTATCTAAATCTCTGAAGACTGCCCCCTTATCTCAGTTCTTTTGACAGACTTGCATTTTAGCCAATCTGTGCTGACTGACTCCATATTTTCAATGGGACTTGCATAACGCCGGTATTACGAGTCAGACCAAAAGTGAGCGGTACAGCCTCTCCTGTACAGACTCCTACCGCATTTAAAAGTCAGTAGTTAAGAGTTTTATGGGCTAACGCCGTAGCATAAAACTCTTAACTAAAGTGCTAAAAAGTACACTAACACCCATAAACTACCTATTAACCCCTAAACCAAGGCCCCCCCACATTGCAAACAATAAAATCATTTTTAACCCCTAATTTGCCAAACCGGACGTCGCCGCCACTATAATAAATATATTGACCCCTAAACCGCCGCACTCCCGCATCGCAAACACTAGTTAAATATTATTAACCCCTAATCTGCCATCCCTAACATTGCCAACACCTACCTACATTTATTAACCCCTAATCTACCGCCCCCAACGTCGTTGCCACTATATTAAAGTTATTAACCCCTAAATCTAAGTCTAACCCTAACCCTAACACCCCCTAACTTAAATATAATTTAAATAAATCTAAATAAAATAACTATTATTAACTAAATTATTCCTATTTAAAACTAAATACTTACCTGTAAAATAAACCCTAAGATAGCTACAATATAACTAATAGTTACATTGTAGCTAGCTTAGGATTTATTTTTATTTTACAGGCAACTTTGTATTTATTTTAACTAGGTAGAATAGTTATTAAATAGTTATTAACTATTTAATAGCTACCTAGTTAAAATAAAGACAAATTTACCTGTAAAATAAAACCTAACCTAAGTTACAATTACATCTAACACTACACTATAATTAAATTAATTCCCTAAATTAACTACAATTAAATACAATTATCTAAAGTATGAAAAAAACAAATACTAAATTACAGAAAATAATAAAATAATTACAAGTTTTTTAAACTAATTACACCTAATCTAATCCCCCTAATAAAATAAAAAAGCCCCCCAAAATAATAAAAAGCCCTACCCTATACTAAATGACAAATAGCCCTTAAAAGGGCCTTTTGCGGGGCATTTCCCCAAAATAATCAGCTCTTTTACCTGTAAAAAAAAGTACAATACCCCTGCAACATTAAAACCCACCACCCACACAACCAACCCTACTCTAAAACCCAATCCCCCCTTAATAAAACCTAACACTAACCCCTTGAAGATCACCCTACCTTGAGAAGTCTTCACCCAACCGGGCCAAAGTCCTCAACGAAGCCGGGCAAAGTGGTCCTCCAGACGGGCAGAAGTCTTCACCCAAGCCAGCCAGAAGTGGTCCTCCAGATGGGCAGAAGTCTTCATCCAAGCCGGGCGAAGTGGTCCTCCAGACGGGCAGAAGTGTTCATCCAGACGGCATCTTCTATCTTTATCCATCCGGCACTGAGCGGGTCCATCTTCAAGACATCCGACGTGGAGCATCCTCTTCGTTCTTCATCCGACGACTGAATGAAGGTTCCTTTAAATGACATCATCCAAGATGGCGTCCCTTCAATTCCGATTGGCTGATAGAATTCTATCAGCCAATCGGAATTAAGGTAGAAAAAATCCTATTAGCTGATGCAATCAGCCAATAGGATTGAACTTCAATCCTATTGGCTGATTGGAACAGCCAATAGGATTGAGGTCACATTCTATTGGCTGTTCCAATCAGCCAATAGGATTTTTTCTACCTTAATTCCGATTGGCTGATAGAATTTTTTTACATTTTGGGATATTGTACTTTTTTTTACATTTTGGGGGGATTTTTATTTTATTAGGGGGATTAGATTAGGTATAATTAGTTTAAAAAACTTGTAATTATTTTATTATTTTCTGTAATTTAGTGTTTTTTTTTCGTACTTTAGATATTTGTATTTAATTGTAGATAATTTAGGGAATTAATTTAATTATAGTGTAGTGTTAGATGTAATTGTAATTTAGGTTAGGTTTTATTTTACAGATAAATTTGTCTTTATTTTAACTAGGTAGCTATCAAATAGTTAACTATTCTACCTAGTTAAAATAAATACAAAGTTGCCTGTAAAATAAAAATAAATCCTAAACTAGCTACAATGTAACTATTAGTTATATTGTAGCTATATTAGGGTTTATTTTATAGGTAAGTATTTAGTTTTAAATAGGAATAATGTAGTTAATTGTAGTAATTTTATTTAGATTTATTTAAATTATATTTAAGTTAGGGGGGTGTTAGGGTTAGGGTTAGACTTAGATATTGGGGTTAAGAACTTTAATATAGTGGCGGCGACATTGGGGGCGGCAGATTAGGGGTTAATAAGTGTAGGTAGGTTGTGGCGACATTGGGGGTGGCAGATTAGGGGTTAATAAATATAATGTAGGTGTCGGGATGTTGGGGGCAGCAGATTAGGGGTTAATACATATAATGTAGGTGGTGGTGGTGTCCGGAGGGGCAGATTAGGGGTTAATAATATAATGTAGGTGTCGGCGATGTTGGGGGCAGCAGATTAGGGGTTAATAAGTGTAAGATTAGGGGTGTTTAGACTCGGGGTTCATGTTAGGGTGTTAGGTGTAGACATACATTTTATTTCCCCATAGGAATCAATGGGGCTGCGTTAGGAGATTTACGCTGCTTTTTTTGCAGGTGTTTTTTTTCAGCCGGCTCTCCCCCATTGATTCCTATGGTGAAATCGTGCACGAGCACGTTTTGCCAGCTCACCACTACCGTAAGCAGCGCTGGCATTGAGGTGAGATGTGGATCAAAATTTTGCTCTCCGCTCACTTTTCTGCGGCTTACGCCGGGTTTTTAAAAACCCGTAATACCAGCGTTGTCTGTAGGTGAGCGGTGAGGGAAAACTGCTCGTTAGCACCGCACACCATTACCGACAAAACTCGTAATCTAGCCGACTGTGAGGGACTTTAAAAATGCCTGGGACAAGCAGAAGGCTATCCTACAAACTAGATACATTTTATACTTTTTGGAAATATCGGGCAGACTTGCTGAGCCTATGGCTCTTATCTGCCGTCAATATCTATGTTTCTAAGTTTCCTAGGCAGTCTCTGATTGGCAGCTCAGAAAAAAAGTGAAGAGGGAGAGAGTATTTTGAAGAAACCCCTGCGATAATACAGTATTTTTACACAGAACTGAACTATTCAAATATCTTATTTTTAATAAAACTGCGTTGTCTCTTTTTAAAACGTGCAAGTCATCTGTCTAATCTGAATTTTAAAACAAAATCAGTGAAAAGAAAAATGACTGTTAATACTGCTATCCACTTTACGCCTTCCACAAATAATATAGTAGTGATCTTGTAGTGAAAAGTCACAGCAGTTGCAAAACAGATGTAAGGCACTTTTGCTTACCATTAAACATATGGCTCTGATGGATTTTCACAGATGGACTTCAAGTTACTGATTGGGAGAACTGCATATGCTGCCTTTTTTTTCTTAGTTGGGAGCTGAAATGAAATCAAACAAATTAGTTTACACAACTTCTAAGTGGTGACATTTTTCACGTGTCATCTAAAGTATATTTTGTGCCATATGGTTTATAACATGAACCATATTTCTTGTGTTTGTTATATAGGGGGTTATATGTCTAAAGATATTTAGACTTGTAGTATTAAAGGGACAATAAAGTAAAAATGTATTTAGCTTCATCTAAACAAATACATTTTACCATTTATTGCAGATTTTTGTAAACAAAACACATTTGTTTTTATGTATGTGGCGTGTGTCACTAGTAGAGCAGTGCAAATTTTGTGTATCAGACAGTGAGCTTCTATCCCGCAGACCAGTATTGCACATTATTTTCAATATTAAAATACACTGCTTTATAACAAAAAAGCAACATATACAGTTTGTAATTAGAAGACTTTTGTGTAGTAGTGCAATGAATTTACACACTTCCCTTTTGTGAACATTTTCTGAATTAATTACTACCTTGTTTGCTGCAATTGTTTCCCAAGGCAAACAGGATTACTTTAGAGACCATCCTTGGGTCATTTGATGATTATCAATCTACTTTAGAAGTCATTTGCACATAATCAGACATCATCAGCCTTTGAAAGTCAGCAGCTAAGGTAAAACATTCTGGGTGATAACTTCAGAATGATTTGCAGATTACCTTACTGATTACTTCACAAGCATGAACAACCAGTGAATGACTCTAGAGTCATCTCATTTAAATATTTTGGCCTGTGGGCATACTTCAGAATGGCTTCTGATGACTAGTCTGGAGTCATGGATTACTTCATAATGACTCTAGAAAGATCATCCTTTTTGACTAGTGTTGTCAATTTCCAAGCTCTACCTACCACTTTCCTTATTTAGTGGAGATTATCCAAACTTGTTACTGGAGCATACAAGGCTTGCCACTGTCATTCTGTTAACTGCAGACCCTGCTTATCCATTGCCTGCATGTATTATTGTACAAGTAAGCTCTTGTGCAGCACTGCCTACTACTCTTGCTCAACCTGTCAATCGCCCTGAACAAACAAGTGACCACTGCATCTTAACTTGAGTTAAGCAGGTCACAGGAGTGGGTTTATATCCCAAGGACTCTATAGCAGCCTCCGTTGCTTGAATAAAAAACCCATTGTGTTCTCAAATATTCACATATATTGTTAAATGTGTGTTAAGCCACATTAGGACATACGTTCTGTACACTTCCTGGTCTCTAGCAGTTTTAAGTTGTCTGAGGGTATTGCCAATCAAAAATATTAGCGAACATTTTTCAAGGTGTTGTCCCATCTCTTAACTGATATGAGAATACACCACAACATTTCTCTTTTTTTCCCAATAACACTGAGGTCTCACATATGTGTAAACATATATACGGATAGATTACCAGTTGTTCGTTAGGGTAAAAAAGCAGCGTTAAGAGGTCCTAACGCTGCTTTTTTTACGTCCGCTGCTATTACGAGTCTTGCAGGTTTAGGGGCACCGCACACTTCTTTGTCCTTACCACAAAACGAATTATGTAAACTTTGTAAAGTCTTTTTTCTATGGGACTTCCATAGCACCGTTATTATGAGTCTGCCCTGGGAGGCCAAAAAGTGAGTGGTACACCCTACCCTGTCAAGATCCCTAACGCATTTAAAAGTCAGTAGTTATGAGTTTTATGGTAAAACGCCGTAGCATAAAACTCATAACTAAAGTGCTAAAAAGTACACTAACACCCATAAACTACCTGTTAACCCCTAAACCGAGGCCCCCCCGCATCGCAAACACTATAATAAAATTATTAACCCCTAATCTGCCGCTCCGGACACCGCCACCACCTAAATTATATTTATGAACCCCTAATCTGCTGCCCCCAACATCGCCGACACCTACATTATATTTATTAACCCCTAATCTGCCGTCCCCAATGTCGCCGCAACCTACCTACACTTATTAACCCCTAATCTGCCGCCCACAATGTCGTTGCCACTATAATAAACATATTAACCCCTAAACCGCCACACTCCCGCCTCACAAACATTAGTTAAATATTATTAACTCCTAATCTGCCGCCCCCAACGTCGCCGCCACTATATTAAAGTTATTAACCCCTAAACCTAAGTCTAACCCTAAACCTAACACCCACTAACTTAAATATAATTTAAATAAATCTAAATAAATATTCCTATCATTAACTAAATAATTCCTATTTAAAACTAAATACTTACCTATAAAATAAACCCTAAACTAGCTACAATATAACTAATAGTTACATTGTAGCTAGCTTAGGGTTTATTTTTATTTTACAGGCAAGATTGTATTTATTTTAACTAGGTAGAATAGTTTTTAAATAGTTATTAACTATTTAATAACTACCTAGCTAAAATAAATACAAATTTACCTGTAAAATAAAACCTAACCTAAGTTACAATAACACCTAACACTACACTATAATTAAATAAATTAACTAAATTAACAACAATTAAATCAATTAAATTAAATTAGCTAAAGTACAAAAACAAACAAACACTAAATTACAGAAAATAATAAACAAATTACAGATATTTAAACTAATTACACCTAATCTAATAGTCCTATCAAAATAAAAAAAGCCCCCCCAAAATAAAAAAAAACCTAGCCTAAATTAAACTATCAATAGCCCTTAAAAGGGCCTTTTGCGGGGCATTGCCCCAAAGTAATCAGCTCTTTTACCTGTAAAAAAAATACAAACAACCCCCCAACAGTAAAACCCACCACCCACACAACCAACCCCCCCAAAAAATACTATCTAAAAAACCTATGCTCCCCATTGTCCTGAAAAGGGCATTTGGATGGGCATTGCCCTTAAAAGGGCAGTTAGCTCTTTTGCAGGCCCAAAGTCCCTAACCTAAAAATAAAACCCACCCAATACACCCTTAAAAAAACCTAACACTAACCCCCTGAAGATCGACTTACCAGGAGACGTCTTCATCCAAGACGGGCTGAAGTCTTCAACGAAGCTGGGAGAAGTATTCATCCAAGCGAAGTGATGCTCCAGACGGGCAGAAGTCTTCATCCAGATGGCGTCTTCTATCTTCATCCATCCGGCGCGGAGCGGGTCCATCTTCAAGACATCCGACGCGGAGCATCCTCTTCATCCGACGACTAAAGCTGAACAAAATACTATTGACTGATGCAATCAGGATTGAGCTCACATTCTGTTGGCTGATTGGAACATTTTGTATTTTGGCTGTGAATGATAGACCTAAATCATTATTATTTAAATGTGATATAAAGTCATTGGCTGTTTGTAGATCTCCCTTCCATATGAAGATGAGATCATCTATATAGTGACCATAGAAGACCAGGTTCACCCCTTGCTTATATTGATTTATATATTGATGTTCAAAAAAGCCCATGAAAAGGTTGGCAAAGCTCGGGACAAACCTGGTCCACATGGCCATCCCTTTAATTTGTAAGTAATAAGTATCCTGAAACATAAAAAAAATTGTGAATTTAAATTTATTCGATACTTTCAAGAATAAAGGATCGTTGTTCAGGTGGCATGTTTATTTCTTGTTCTAAATAATGTGAAAAGGCTAATAAACCTAAATTATGTGAAATATTGGAAGAGAGAACTGACATCACAGGTGATCCATAAAAGATTTCCTGTGTTGGTAATTTCTTTTAGTTGACAAATTTCTGTAAAAAAATAATCAATGTAAGCAGAAAGATTGTATGTTAAATTTCTAATACCAGCAATGATGGGGCGTCCAGGTGGGTTAAGTTTTTATGGATTTTTGGTAAGTGGTAATAATGTGCTATAGTGGAATCTGAAACTTTCACGAAAGATTTCTCATCTTTGTCAAGGTTTCCCAACAAAGATCCCTTATCTATAAGTTTGTTATATGTTTTCATAAAATCCAATGTGGGGTCTCTTAATAGGATTCTGTAATAGTTGACATCACCCAAAATTCTATATGCCTCCTTGAGTTAATCTTGAGAATTTTGTATTACAATGCCTCCACCTTTATCGGCATCACAAATAATAATGCTGGGATTTTTTGGAGGCTATTGAGGGCTTTTTTCTCCCCAATACTCATGTAAAAACTTTTTTTTTGTATTCAGCTTTTGTAATTTTGTCTAAGTCTTCAATGACTAGATTCTGATATAATTCTATCAAATGATTTGAAATATTTATAGGGTTAAAATTAGATTTATTCCTCATCCCTGTGTGTATAAAATCACAAGAAAAAGCTGCTTGGTGAAATTTTCTATATTGGGAGTATCTATGTTGGAGGTTATATTCCTAGAATTTTGAATGGGAGTATCTACTACAATAATTTGTGTGGTTTCCGGATCAATCTTTTTCGTTTCAAAGTCTTTTCGGCAAAATATATTTGTAAAGAGAGTTTTCTAGTGAACTTGTTTACATCACCAAAAATATTGAAAATATTGTGGGGATTGGGAGGACAGAGGGAGAGGCCTCTTTTCAATACTCTCTTTTCATCAACAGAGATAGCACTCATTTGTTATGTCAACTAAAAAATTTACCAACACAGGAAATCTTTTATGGATCACCTGTGATGTCAGTTCTCTCTATTCCAATATACCACATCATTTAGGATTATTAGCCATTTCACATTATTTAGAACAAGATATCTACATGCCACCTGAACAACGATCCTTTATTCTTGAAAATATTGAATACAGATTAAAGGGACAGCCATGGGGACCAGGTTCGCCCCGAGCTTTGCCAACCTTTTCATGGGCTTTTTTGAACATCAATATATATATATATATATATATATATATATATATATATCAATATAAACAAGGGGTGAACCTGATCTTCTATGGCCGCTATATAGATGATCTCATCTTCATATCGAAGGTAGATCTACAAATAGCGAATGACTTTATTTCATTTAAATAATAATGATTTAGGTCTATCATTCACAGCCAACATATAAACACACTCCATTGAATATCTAGATCTAATAATAAGTTGGAATGATCTTAATCAAATTAAATCGAAAACTTTTTTCAAAAACGTTAATAGTAACAGTTACCTAGAATATACAAGCAGTCATCATAAGGGATGGATTCAAAACATCCCTTTTAGTCAATTTAGACGAATAAGAAATTGTTCCAAATTTGAAACCATTGTAGAGCAAAGCAGAGTTATGTATCAGAAGTTTATAGATAAGGGATATCCTAAATGCATGCAAGTATATCAAAGCAGGTGCCAAATCATTTCATTCCAAAGTTACAGGAGAGGAATTTGAAATTTCAGGTTTTTATAGTTGCCAATTAGTGATGTCGCGAACATAAAATTTTAAGTTCGTTAACGGCGAACACGAACTTCTGCAAATGTTCGCGAACCGGGCAAACCGCCATAGACTTCAATAGGCAGACGAATTTTAAAACCCACAGGGACTCTTTCTGGCCACAATAGTGATGGAAAAGTTGATTCAAGGGGACTAACACCTAGACTGTGGCATGCCGGAGGGGGAACCATAGCAAAACTCCCATGGAAAATTACATAGTTGATGCAGAGTCTGGTTTTAATCCATAAAGGGCATAAATCACCTAACATTCCTAAATTGTTTAGAATAACATGCTTTAAAACATCAGGTATGATGTTGTGTCGATCAGGTAGTGTAAGGGTTACGCCCGATTCACAGTGACAGACCAAACTCCCCGTTTAACGCACCGCAAACAACTGCAAACAGTCCATTTGCACAACCGCAAACTCCCCATTTGCACAAGGTTGGATACCAAGCTAGCCATGTCCCGTCCCTTGTCCCACTGATGTCATTGAAGGTCTCTTCCTTCACCCAGCCACGTACAACACCAAGGGTCCCCGAAAGGTGACAACAAGCCCCCTGGGACGCCTGCTGTGTTTGGTCTTCCACCTCCTCAAAGCCACCTTCCTCCTCTGACTCCTCTTCTTCAGACTCCTCTCTCTGCGTTGCCTCTCTCTGCGTTATTATAAGGTGTGTTCAGTAGTACTATTCCTATCAGTTTAATCCCTGTTATGCACCTTTTGTTTGGTTTTTGAAGCCACAGTGCAGCACCAGAGGCCAGAAAAATTAGGCATGTGGCAGCCGTCAGCAGGTTTACCCAATGCGCAGTGTAGATGATATACCTGCCCTGACCATGCTTTGCAGACCAGGTATCAGTGGTCAGATGGACCCTTGCCCCAACACTGTGTGCCAGACATGCCATTACTTCCTTTTGCACAATCGAGTACAGGTTGGGGATTGCCTTTTGTGCAAAGAAATTTCGGCCGGGTACCTTCCACTGTGGTGTCCCAATAGCTACAAACCAGCTTGTATGGTAAAAGCTGGCGGGCTAAGAGTTCAGACAAGCCAGCTGTCAGATGCCGGGCAAGGGGGTGACTTTGTGAGATTGGCTTCTTATGCTCAAACATGTCCTTGACAGACACCTGACTGTGGGCAGATGAGCAGGAACTGCTCAAGGTGAGAGACGGAGAGGCGGATGGTTGAGAGGGGGCAAGGAGGACAGCAGTGGTTGACGTGGCTGAAGATGCTGGACCAGGAGGAGGATGGCGGCTTTGAGTTTGTGTGCTGCTTGTACTCATGTGTTGATCCCATAGGCGTTTGTGATGTGCGATCATGTGCCTTCGCAAAGCAGTTGTCCCTAGGTGGGTTTTGGACTTCCCACGACTCAGTTTCTTTTGGCACAGGTTGCAAATGGCATCGCTGTTGTCAGATGCAGACACACCAAAAAAATGCCACACTGCTGAGCTCTGCAATGACGGCATTCTGGTGGTGGCAACAGCATGCGTTGATTGGCGTGCTGTCTGGCTGACCCCGGGTGCCGATGCATGCTGTCTGACTGTGCCACTAGCTCCTTGCGACAACCTCCCCCTGCTTCCAACTCGTCTCCTCCTCCTCTCTGTCTCCCCATCTGAACTTTCCCCCTGTTCTTCTTCTCTTCTAGCGGGCACCCACGTGACATCCACGGACGCATCGTCATCATCAACCGCTTCACTTGTATCTGACAACTCAGCAAAGGAAGCAGCAGCGGGTACAACATCATCATCATCACACCGTAATGCTGCCTGACTGAGACATATCCCTGTTATCTACATCCTCTGGCAATAATGGTTGCGCATCACTCATTTCTTCCAACTGATGTGTAAATAACTCCTCTGACAGATCAAGTGAAGCGGCTGTGGTGCTAGTGTTGGTGGTGGCGGCAGGCGGGCGAGTGGTAACTTGAGAGGTGCCCAAAGCTAAGCTGGAGGAGGATGGTGCGTCAAGGTTCCGAGCGGAAGCTGTAGAAGATTAGGTGTCCTGTGTTAGCCAGTCAACTATGTCCTCAGAACTTTTCGAGTTCAGGGAACGTGGCCTCTGAACACTGGGCATTATTCTAGGGCCAAAGGGAATCACAGCACCACGACCATGACGGCCCCTGCGGGGTGGCCTGCCTCTGTCTGTCATTTTTTTTCCGATTAGTGGTACTATGCGTGCAAGCTACTGTGACAACAGATATGAGTGGCACTGTTCACTGGCAGAAGTTGGCAGAGTAGACGCTGTAGGCCTGACACACACGCTTGCAGACAATTAACTGCTATTCAATCTATTACAGTCAAAATTGTTTGTTTTTTTTTTTTAAATGTACACTACTGTTACACCAGATATGAGTTGCACTGGTGTGACACTGTGCCCTGGCAGGCCCTGAAACGCACACGTGTGAAGGAAACTGACTGCTATTATTTCACAGTCAAAAAAGTGTGTTTTTTTTAACCCCTTAATAACCACAGCACTTTTCCATTTTCTGTCCGTTTGGGACCAAGGCTATTTTTACATTTCTGCAGTGTTTGTATTTAGCTGTAATTTTCCTCCTACTCATTTACTGTACCCACACATATTATATACCGTTTTTCTCGCCATTAAATGGACTTTCTAAAGATACCATTATTTTCATCATATCTTATAATTTACTATAAAAATTTTTATAAAATATGAGGAAAAAATGGAAAAAAACACACTTTTTCTAACTTTGACCCCCAAAATCTGTTACATATCTACAACCACCTAAAAACACCCATGCTAAATAGTTTCTAAATTTTGTCCTGAGTTTAGAAATACCCAATGTTTACATGTTCTTTGCTTTTTTTTGCAAGTTATAGGGCCATAAATACAAATAGCGCTTTGCTATTTCCAAACCACTTTTTTTCAAAATTAGCGCTAGTTACATTGGAACACTGATATCTGTCAGTAATCCCTGAATATCCATTGACATGTATATATTTTTTTTTAGAAGACATCCCAAAATATTGATTTAGGCCCATTTTGGTATATTTCATGCCACCATTTCACCACCAAATGCGATCAAATAAAAAGAATTGTTCACTTTTCACAATTTTTTTCACAATGCACTTATGGCATAATTGGTTGTAAATGTTTCTCTAGGATCCCCTTTGTTCAGAAATAGCAGACATATATGGCTTTGGCGTTGCTTTTTGGTAAATAGAAGGCCGCTAAATGCCACTGCGCACCACACGTGTATTATGCCCAGCAGTGAAGGGGTTAATTAGGGAGCATGTAGGGAGCTTTTTTGGGGTAGTTTTAGCTTTAGTGTAGTGTAGTAGACAACCCAAAGTATTGATCTAGGCCCATTTTGGTATATTTCATGCCACCATTTCACCGCCAAATGCGATCAAATAAAAAAAAACTTTACATTTTTCCAAATTTTAGGTTTCTCACTGAAATCATTTACAAACATTTTGTGCAATTATGGCACAAATGGTTGTAAATGTTTCTCTGGGATCCCCTTTGTTCAGAAATAGCAGACATATATGGCTTTGGCGTTGCTTTTTGGTAATTAGAAGGCCGCTAAATGCCGCTGCGCACCACACGTGTATTATGCTCAGCAGTGCAGGGGTTAATTAGGGAGCTTGTAGGGTTACTTTTAGCTTTAGTGTAGTGTAGTAGACAACCCCAAGTATTGATCTTGGCCCTTTTTGGTATATTTCATTCCACCATTTCACCGCCAAATGCGATCGAATTAAAAAAAATAGTCAACTTTTTCACAAACTTAAGGTTTCTCACTGAAATTATTTACAAACAGCTTGTGCAATTATGTCACAAATGGTTGCAAATGCTTCTCTGGGATCCCCTTTGTTCAGAAATAGCAGACATATATGGCTTTGGTGTTGCTTTTTGGTAATTAGAAGGCTGCTATATGCCACTGCGCACAACACGTGAATTATGCCCAACAGCGAAGGGGTTAATTAGGTAGCTTGTAGGGAGCTTGCAGGGTTAATTTTAGCTTTAGTGTAGAGATCAGCTTCCCACCTCACACATCAGACCCCCTGATCCCTCCCAAAGAGCTCTCTTCCCTCCCCCACCCCTCAATTGTCCCCGCCATCTTAAGTACTGGCAGAAAGTCTGCCAGTACTAAAAAAAAAAGGTATCTTTTTTTTTTTTTTTTTTTTTAATCTTTTTTTAGCATATTTACCTATGCTGTTGTTTAGGATCCCCCCTTAGCCCCCAACCTCCCTGATCCCCCCAAAACAGCTCTCTAACCCTCCCCCTCTGCCTTATTGGGGGCCATCTTGGGTTTGCAAATAAAATGTTTATTTTTATTTTTTTCCCTTTTTTCTGTAGTGTAGCTTCCCCCCCCCCCTCAAGACCAATCTCAAACCTGCTTAGGGTTGCCAGTTGTCCTTCAAAAAATACTGGACAGTCAGCAGAAAACCGGGGTGGGGGGTGCATTGGAAAGAAGCGTGGTATGCGGTCTTGTGGCCGAACCCATGATTTCACACACCATTGTTTATATATATATATATATATATATATATATATATATATATATACACACACACACACAGTATATATCACATTCTTTGGGGCTAGTAATTTTTTTAAATGTATTTATAATTTACTTACAACTGCATAGTGTGTATATTTTTTATATATATATATATATATATATATATATATATACACACCTATATATTGCAGTGTATATATTATATATATATATATATATATATATATATATATAATGTAATATATGCACACCCTATATATTGCATTATGTGAGAGTGTGTATATATATATATATATATATATATTATTATTATTATACATACACACACATAATGCAATATATAGGTGTGTACATATATTATATATCTGTGTATGTGTATATATATACTCAGACAATATATAAGCATTATTTAATAATATAAGTATAATATAATAATTTTGAGACTTGAGAGATTTAAATAAAGATATACAAAGTGTATGTTTGTATATATATATATTTATATATATATATATATATATATATATATATATATAGTATATACACAGTATATACATATATATTAAAATATACCCATTATTTAAACAGAATGAGAGACATACCTTATTTTTCGTATTGTAAGGTAAATGTACTAGATAGTCGCGAGTGATCATCTCACACACTGACAGCAAGAGACAAAGTGAATGGCTGGCGCTGCAAAGTAATCTCTTACTTGCTGGCGCTGCTGACTGAGTCAATTCACACTCAAATTGACACAGCAGCATATGTAGTACAGTGCAGCCCGCCGGTTGGTCTTGCTGTTGTGACGTCACGCGCGTTATCATGTGACGTCCGACAGTCTCACATGGCCACACACTGCAGCGCCCATTAGGAAGCAAGCTGTGCCCACGCTAGTAGTCCTGCTCCAGCCTCTAGAAGGGGTGCCTGTGTACTGGAACTTCACATGGCTGGGGCTGGGTATTAGTAGGTTGAGTACAGCGGACTCCAGCCACAGATGTAAAAAACATTAAAAACACAGCTTAGCTATGTCCGGTTTTTTGAAAGTAATATTACCGGGCAGTAGCCTAATTTACCGGACTGTCCAGTCAAATAACGTACACCTGGCAACCCTACACCCGCTCCCAGATCCCTTAGATTTATTTTTTATATATATATATATATATTTACCCCCCCCCCCCTTTCTACCACTTTTAAAAACAATTTTTGTGTAGTGTAGCGGTTCCCATCCCTCCCTCCCCATGCACACGCCCACCTGCCTCCTCCCATGCACGTGCGCGCGCCCCCGGCGATCCCGCCCCTCTCTCTCACTTAGACCTCATTGATGGCCGCCCACCCGCCTCCCACTTCAGCTCCCACCCACAAACGAATTCTGCCATCGATGTCCGGTGCAGAGAGGGCCACAGAGTGGCTCTCTCTGCACCGGAGGGGTAAAATTTGTTATTGCAGGATGCCTCGATATAGAGGCATCCTGCAATAACCGGAAAGCAGCTGGAAGTGATCAGGATCACTTCCAGCAGCTTTCCAGACCGAGGGCGTGTAGGGTACGTCCTTGGTCGTTAAGGGACTTTTTTTAGAGGACGTACCCTGCACATCCTCGGTCGTTAAGGGGTTAAATGTACACTACTGTTACACCAGATATGAGTTGCACTGGTGTGACACTGTGCCCTGGCAGGCCCTGAAACGCACACGTGTGAAGGAAACTGACTGCTATTATTTCACAGTCAAAAAAGTGTTTTTTTTTTAAATGTACACTACTGTTACACCAGATATGAGTGGTGGCACTGGGCAAGTGGGCACAGTATACGCTGTGAGCCTGACACACGCTGGCAGGCAGGCAACTGTAATTAGATTACACAGGAAAAAAAAAAAAGCAGACTGATGTTCTAGCCCTAAAAAGGGCTTTTTGGGGTGCTGTCCTTACAGCAGAGATCAGATGAGTCCTTCAGGACTGTAGTGGACACTGAATACACTAGCCTAGCTATCGATTTCCCTATTAAATCAGCAGAAGCTACACTGTCCCTCCTCTCACTAAGAATGCAGTTTCCAAATGAATCTAAAATGGATGCTGTCCAGGAGGTGGGAGGGTCTGGGAGGGAGGGTCTGCTGCTGATTGGCTGGAATGTGTCTGCTGACTGTGAGGTACAGGGTCAAAGTTTACTCAATGATGACGAATAGGGGGCGGACCTAACATCGCATATGTTCGCGCGGCGAACGCAAACAAGCTATGTTTGCCGGGAACTATTCGCCGGCGAACTATTCGTGACATCACTATTGCCAATCAAATTATGTAGTTTATCTTATTGAATGTTTATGTGGATTACAGTACATAGGGCGCACCTCTAGAAATTTCCGAACTAGATGGGGCGAACATTTTCACAATTGTAAAAATTGTTCTGATTAAAAATTAAACATAGTATTTATATATGTTCCTACATTTCATTATATATATATATATATATATATATATATATATATATGATTCTACATTTTATTATATCTCATTACATTGTACCCGTGTGATGGTCACTATTCATACCGATATTGAATATTGTTATTTATTTTATTATTGCAATATGTAATGCATTAGATTTCATCTGATCGTCTCTCGATTACTTAATATCCGACAATATTCCTAGACAACTATTGGGTGTAAAAAATAACAAAATTTCTATTAACTAGACACCAATTCGATACAGACCCCTTGGATTGGATATTTTGTAATACGAGATGACCAATGAGATACAATGTGACGGTTTTTAAACCACCCCATTTGTGATGTGAGTATAACGATTTTTGCCTGATGAAACGACCAGTGTTGTAGGTCGAGAAACGCGTAGCAATAAAACTTTTTTATTAACACTTCACCTTGAGGTGTCTGTATCATTTACTTTCCTTGCACGGGTCTCTGCCACCCTGGTTTCTAATCTGGGAATGTTCCAATGTTCGTAAAAAATCGACCAATAGATGTCCGAACTGACTATGATTTACTGTTCCAGTTTCACCTTGATACTTTAGAAGTATCCAGTAGGCTGACAACTGTGAGCATCAGCCTGCCTGTTTGCACTCCACTAACCCCGGGTGCCATCACAAATTGTGACTTTTATTTCACTGTTTATTATCTATGTTCCATTCGGAGTGCAAATGAAATGTGTCTGTATCTATCAAACATAACAAATGCACAAACAACTATACAGTAAGTATACAGTTGACACATTCTAACCGTTATTATTACATTTACTATTTTACAAATAATATTCTGAAATGCGATTGCATTTAAGATACTTATATTGTGTCCAAACAGAAATCAAATATATAAATTGGTAAAACAAGAGTGTATCATATTAGCTTCCTATATTCAAAGATTGTAAATGTTTTTTAGTGTTTTTTCCCCTTGTGCATACAAACTCCCTGATATAGCCTTCTCACCTTCTAAGCTTCATCTGGCATGAGTGGAGCTGATAATGTAGCTCAATATTTTGCCTTCTACATATGGGAATGTTTCATGAACTGATGATACCGGGGTTGTGACAGCAGAAAGAGTATTGATATGGTCAAAAACACCCTGTCTACACTTTAATTGTATTTACAAAGATTATACTGTGCTAAGTCCTATCAGTTATTCTTCTTAATTATATATTAATTAACTTTAGACTTTTGGTAATTTTGTCTATAGGGTATTTAAAGAGACAGTAAAGACCTTGTAATAACAAGACATTACTGTTGTGTTGCTTATAACATATCAGCCAAGTTTAAATGCTTTGTTTTTTTAAACACCATTTGCCTTATTTGAAGGAGCCAATCTAAGTTTTAGTCCACATACAACAAGTCTAGCCACTGTGATAAAGTCAGTATAGAGTGCATGGTTTTGTGATGAAGCCAACCAGGGACATAAATATAGCAGATTTAGCCTTGAGAAGTCAGCAGGTGCATTTCAAGTTCTGAAAATAAGAAATTTTTCCATTTTCAGAGCTAAATTACAGGAAAAGGAGAAAAATAAATAATGAAAACCTATTGCTAAGTTGTTTCATTATGCATAAAAATTATAATGTAGGACTTTAAAGGTGTTTTATGTAGAAATCTCAAGGTGATTTGTTTAAAGGGACATGAAACCCAAACATTTCCTTTCATGATTCAAACAGAGCATACACTTTATATATATAAAAAAATGTCCAATTTACTTTTATTATCAGATTTGCTTCATTCTCATGTTATTCATTGTTTAAAGGGACATGTGACCCAAAAAAATTATTTCATGATTCAGATAGAGAATCATTTTGAAAAAGTTTCCAATTTATTTTTATTATCAAATTAGCTTAGTTCTCGTTATTCTTTGTTGAAGAGATATTTAGATAGGTAGCGTGAATATTTCTGGAGCACTACATGACAGGAAATAGGGCTACCATCTAGTACTCTTGCTAATGTATAACATTGTTGCAAAACTGCTGCTATATAGTACGGCAGACACTCCTGAGCTTACCTTGCTGCTGTTCAACAAATTATAACAAGAAAACAAAGAATATTTGATCATAGAAGTAAATTGGAAAGTTGTTTAAAATTGTATGTTCTAAGTCTATATCATTAAAGAAAAAATGTGTTTTTTTGTCCCTTTAACAGATATTTATATAGGTAGCGTGCCCATGTCTCGAGCACAACATGCCAGGAAAAACTGCTACCATATAGTGCTGACACGTGCACGCTCCTAAGAACATCCTATATTAATACTATATTATACAAGGGAGCTTGTAGGGAGTACTAGAATCCTGACTTTGTAGCTGCTGGTTTGTCTTTGGTTCTGTAGCCCTAAGGAAAACTAGCTTTACTTGTTCAGAAATGACATTTGTCATTGCACCATATAGTAAACCCTTCTTGTTTGTTTTTTTAATTATGCTTTAGGACGGTGTGTGTATTTTTGGATCTAGAACACTGGTTTTCAAACCTGTCCTCAGACCTCCCCACCAGGCCAGGTTTTCAGGATTTTTCCGCTATGCACATATCTAGTTTCTATGATGTAATAGCAATGTTTAGTGTTTTTTTTTATCTCTGTTGTACAAACAAGGCTGTGTTTAAACATGGCGGCACCAATTACTTTACAGAAACTCAGTGGAATTAAAAAAAACCAACTTTGAGAGTTAAATTACAGGAAAACGGGACAAAATAAGAGTATATTGCAGTTTTTTTAATTACATATAATTAAACATTTAATATTAGGATCTCATACTGTTTAATATCCCTTTAAATACTAATTCAGTTTCTATTATATACTAATTTGAGCATTCAGGTAATTAAATGCTCTGGTAGAACACAGTGTTTTATAATAGTGATGGCAAAATCACAAAAAAACTAAATATTAATTCAAAACCGGATACAATATAGAAATAATAACAAGATGATCCAAGAAAAAACTATCTAAGCAATATTAAAACACAAGGGGGCCGATTTATCAAGCTCCGTATTCAGCTTAATGCCCCTTGTTTCTAAAGACCGCTGCTCCATAACTTGTCCGCCTGCTCTGAGGCCGCGGACAGAAATCAACCCGATCCAATACGATCCGGTTGATTGACACCCCCTGCTAGCGGCCACAAGAACTGCTGGTGCAATGATAAATGCAATGATATGTAGATCTGTATATATGTATCTTTATTTTAACGCCATTTTGCAGGCCTTTTTTTCCTAACACCTCATATATTTGAGCCCTTATAACTTTTTTTAAAATCATTTTTTATCAGATAGTGTTATTATGCACGTAACTGTACTTTTCAATGTATTTTTGATGTTTTGTGCAACTTTTTAGTCGAGTGTAACAGGTAACCAGAGCTCTGAAGTCACGCTATCCTGACGTGTGTTAAGTTTAATTGCGCTTGAGCGAATGCGTTTACTTTAATTTTTTAATATGCAAACCGCTTCCGACAAGCACAGAGACCCCAAATAAACCCCCTTTTGCAGCTGTTAGCGCCACTCGTAATGGGAGACGTTCAGTAAGTAGATTCATTAATATTGCAGTAAATTAATTAACATTAATTTGTAAAAACAAGCTACTAATGAAAGATGCTCTGCTGCAGCACGTTCGCTCCAGAATTCATAATTACATAGGGACCTATAGAGGAATTTACTACATTGATGGCTGACAAGACAAAGTGCAAACTGTTTTTTTGTTTCTTTTTACAGTTATTATTTTATATTCAATATATTAAAGAATAAAGTAATACATTGCATCTATTAAAATGTGTTTTCCCACAATTAATGCAATACAGGAAGTCTAAAGCGAATAAAACTATCATTTGATTCCATTCAATACAGAGTTCAGTGTTATGACAATTTTATTCACTTTTGTGCACTTACAATTTTGAATCCTATTTTCTAGTGGTTTGGTTTATATGTATTATGTTGTGCACTTAATAAATAAAGATGGGAAAAAATAATAGTATATGTATGTATGATACTGAAATTAAATAGCTATGATTTATGTTCCTAACCTTTGTTGTGTTACCTTGGTCTTGCAGTGTCAGCAAATGGCCTGGACAAAACTTTCCTTGTGCATATTTAAAACTTTCTTGCAAGTCATAGTGGAATGAAAACGAAATGTGTTTTCTTTTACTGTTCAATTATTATATCAGTTTTTTTTACATAATTTTTATAAAGAGCCATTGTAGAGGAAACATGATATACTGTAATTTATTAGAGCATGTGATGTTAGTACCCTGCAATGCTATGCGTTTAACCCCTGCAAAGGGGTTAAGCTCATAGTTAAAGTGCTGCTCTGGAACAGCAGAGAACTGCTGGTCCCATACGGAAACTGATGGTCATACAATCACCAGCACTAGCTGCACCGCTGGGTTGTGTGCGACTACTTCTGATGAGTGGATCATCAGCAGTTTCAGCTCGGGAGCAGCAGTACTAAGTAGGGACTTGCAACATTGTTATTCTGCATTTGTTAGTGAACTGAATATCTAAAATGGGCACAGTATGAAGCATTCAGCACTGGATTCATTTGTGCAAATACAGACATTTGTGTCTTGCACTTTTATTCTAATAAATCTGGTGCAGACTTCAGCCATTTGTCGTTTTGGTTTATAATGAATCATTACATTTTGCACATACCTAGGTCAAATTGCAATCTCTAACAAATAAGAACATTTATTATGTCCCTTTAAGTCACTAAATAATATAAATAATCAACATAATAATATCCATGTGTTAATGATTTTATTATTATTATTTTAAGTCACAAAATATTTTTATTTAATTTGTAAAGTGCTGACAAGTACATGGAAGTCAAAACTAAAGTTTTATTATTCCAATGGAATCATTTTAAAAGGAACCTTTCCAACGTATTTTGTTGTCAAATGTACTTATTTTTGGAATATTTTGCTAAATGCGTCACCTTTCCAGGACCATAAGAACATACTTAGGTAGGTTTAGGAGCATGCATGTGTCTTGAGCACTTTATGGCAGCAGTTTTTGCAACAATTATGTAAAAATGGCATACATTGTTGCAGATACCACTGCCTTATTGTATTTAAGAGTTGTCTTTGTCCCTGATCCTGCCTTGGTATTCTATCATGGAAAAGAGCTAAAAGTTACACATGAAGTACATTTACACACAAAAAAAATGTAGGTTGAAAGGTACCAGACCCATTATATTTATAGGACATTGCTAGCAATTTGCCATCACCACCTTTCTTATGATTCTGATGATCAGCTACTCAGTTGTATGTGAGGTCTGCTGGTAAGAATGTTGTTCTACCTCTCTGAAATAAAATATTTTTTTTGTTTGTTTTTTAAATATATTTATTAGATATTTTATTCTTAGAAGATACATTTTAATTGATTTTTGGCAAATTTGAACCATCTTACAGTTTATAAAGAAAGTAACTAGTATGCAGATGTTCATTTGTATTGGAAAATATGGGTATAGAATTATACATTCTGTAAAAGGTGATATAATTGTATAATAAAAAGGTTAATAGCAAAGTTTAAAAAAATATAGGGCCAGATTATGAGTGGAGCGCAAAATTGCGTTTTTGTGAGCGCGATATTTGTGCTCCACTCGTAATACCAGCTCATACAAATGTGCGCTGGTATTTGAAGTCAATAGAGTGAGCACCATAGGTTCCAATGGGAGCCTTGTTATGATTCTGTCATACACAGCAAAGAACCTAGTGCAGCAAAGGGGGTAAGTCATGAATTGATGGGCAGCAGATTTAAATATATATGTATATGATTATATACATAAATATTTATATGAGTATATACACATATTAATATATATATATATATATATATATATATATATATATTATATAAAAGCATTTACATATATATTTATAGTAATTACACAGTCCCCATAGACCGCAATATAAAAGCACTTTTCACAGCCACAAAATAAACTCTAAAAACTGCTTTGTGCAGTTAATTTTAATAAAAATAAAGATGCTACTATTTTTATTTTATTTTATTAAGGCACACTATACTTTATTTTGGGGGCAAGTGGGGGACATTTTTAAAATCAACCAGAGATCTGATTCCTGGATAATTTTATGATGGCTAATTCCTACTGCAATCTTGAGGTTATTTACTGTATGCCCGTAAACGGGCGAATTTGCCCATTTATGGGCGCGCAATAAATTGGCACTCCACTTGTAATCTAGCCCATAATGCTGCTGTTTACAATGCATGTTACTATAAAATTTAACTATAAAATCTCATTTATCACATACAGAATTGTTTTCTTTTTCACATTTTGGAGGTTATCTGTAAATTTATTGTTATCTTCTGAAAGTTGATGGTCTATTAAAATAAAAACAACATCTGATTTGTGTAAGCAACTCATAAAAAAAACACACACACAGAAATTGATGCTTGTTTATAATTGCTCCTGAACCAGTGTAAGAGATCACTCACAACTAAGGATTAGAAGCTTCAATATAAATCCAAACTTCTGTTTTCCATAGTGTATTTCAAATCCCGCCCCCTCCCAGCAACTACAATTTCTGCCTGATATTCTGTTTCTCTTATTGATCATATAAAATGTACAACCTCTGTGGTTTCCTTGTACTTATTGATATATTTCAAGCATGGCTAAATATAAAGCTGCTATTTCTGTTAAATTGCTTTTTATCACATTAAATATAGCTTTCAATAAATATCAGTGATGACTTGTCACTTAATGGTGGAAGAACTGCTCTTTCTGAGCCTATTATGTGCGTCTCTGTGTCTAGAACAGCACAGCTGATTTGTCCGCTCCAGATGCCGAGGAATAATTAGACAGAATTAGCTAAGAATCTGCAGGAGTAATATGCCAGTTGTATCATCTCTGGAACAACTGATCTGTGCTTTATTTCAGAAAAAAGGCTCATGTAAGCCCACACATTAAAGAGACACAGGGCAATAACATTTGAAATACACAATATTGAGTTTTAATTCTAAATTGAACTGTTTTTGCAATGCACTTTCAATTGGAATCTGTGAGAACATTTCTTGTGCATATGGTTTCCTTAAAGGGAAATAAAACATGATTTGGCTAGAGCATGCAATTTTAAACAACTTTCTGATTTAATTTTATTGTAACAAATTTTCTTTGTTCACTTTGTATCCTTTGTTGAAAAGCAGGGACATAAGCTCAAGAGCGTGCATGTGTTGGAAGCACTATATGGCAGCAGTTGTGCAAGAATGTTATTCATTGGCAAGAGCACTAGATGGCAGCACTATTTCCTGCCATATAGTGATCCAGACTCAACAAAGAATACCATTGGAATGAAGCAGACTTTGATAATAGAAGTAAATTGCATTTTTTTTTATTGTATGCTTTGTCTGAATCACAAAAGAACATATTTGGGTTTCATATCCCTTTACCATACAAAGATAAGCCTTGTGCATGCACCCATTTTCAGAAGGGCCAATATTAACATCACAAGTAGTATCACCAACACTCTAGGAATGAATGTTGTATGCAATTGGAAGAGACTTGCACATTCTAGGGGAACCGTGTGCATAAGAGAAGTTTGTTATTGCAAACAAAAGTTCTTCCAGTTACATCTGTAATGCAGTACAGAGACATTATCTACTGTTAATGCCCTTAACCAATCAGAAAAACAGATATGCTCAACAGTCACAGCCTGTCCCCACCCATTTCTAATTAGTTAAAAGGGTTGTCTACAAAACCTACATATAGAGGAGGAAGATCATTCAGAACATTGCATGGGTCTTTAGAAGATTAATCTGTTGCTGGGGCAGAAGAATTTAAAAACATCAGGACATGCTAGAAAAGGTTTAAAATAGGCAACATTTTTATTTTATATTTAAATTAAGAAGGCTTACATCTTAGATGGGTTTACCAGTTAGCAAGAGCTTTGTGTAGTAGAGGGGTTTGCAGTTGGGGGGTCATGTAGGAGGGATACATTTAGTTGTAGGGATCTTTGTTGAGGGGTGGGGGATTTAGAGCCATGACAGTTAACTGGGGTTTTAGTGGAAAGTTGAAGTTTGTCATGTAGTCCTCATGAATTTAGGCTGTAAGGGGTTACATTTTTTCCTCTGTGTGTTAATTTTTTTTTCCGATGAGTATTTCTCATGTTTATCCTTAAAATACAGACCTTCTGTCATAAATAGTTTTTTAAGTTTTGCTAGAGTGAACATACACCCAGAGACCTGGTGCCTCAAGTCAGTTTATAAGGCAAAAATGTCAACACAGTGACAGAAAACAGTGTCCCTATCAAGACACAAACCTGTGGTTGATTAGAGGTGACACTCTAGGATATCTTAAAACATGTTTTATTGACTTTTGTGTTACTGGGTGACCAAATACAATGTCATGTTTGGTATCAAAATAATCCTCATGTCACAATGGGATAGGCTACACAGATAAATACACATTTTGTTACCACTATTTTATCTATAACATTAGAGACAATAGATTTCCGTTATCACATCAAATTCCTGACTGTTTGGGGCCGATATATCATGGCCCGAATGGGGCCAGATACCTCTGTTTCTGCGCGAGCATTCAGGCTCGCCGGAAACATGAGTTAAGAAGCAGCGGTCTTAAGACCGTTTCTCCTTAACTCGTCCGCTGCCTCTGAGGCTGTGGACATCAATTGATTGACACCCCCGAATGTGCAGGGGGCGGCATTGCACAAGAACTGCTTGTGCAATGTTAAATGCTGTCAGCGTATGCTGTCGGCATTCAGCAATGTCTGGCGGACATGATACGCTACAGCGTATCATGTCTGCCAGACTTTGATAAATCGGCCCCCATATATGTTATCTTTGCCATTAAAAAAAGTATATGTGTACATTTTTTTAAAAATATTTCTGTGAAAATGGTTAAATCTGTGCCTATAGTAATGCTTCTATTATGATGTTATGCCAACCCACTGGGATGAACTCTTATTTTTTTTATTGCAATCCCAATGAACATTCAATCAGTGTATGTGTCATATGACACTCTTGAAGTCCAGCCCTTTGCATGCCCTTAGGAAGCCTATGTATAGGGTGGATGGGACTGCTCTCTATGTCAAAGCCCAGCCAAAAGAGAAAATGAAGGGGGGGGGGCAGAGGAACAGACGACACCAAGTATGATTATAAATATTTTTTTATAAAAAAAATATATATATATATATATATACAGTATATACAGGGAGTGCAGAATTATTAGGCAAATGAGTATTTTGACCACATCATCCTCTTTATGCATGTTGTCTTATTCCAAGCTGTATAGGCTCGAAAGCCTACTACCAATTAAGCATATTAGGTGATGTGCATCTCTGTAATGAGAAGGGGTGTGGTCTAATGACATCAACACCCTATATCAGGTGTGCATAATTATTAGGCAACTTCCTTTCCTTTGGCAAAATGGGTCAAAAGAAGGACTTGACAGGCTCAGAAAAGTCAAAAATAGTGAGATATCTTGCAGAGGGATGCATCACTCTTAAAATTGCAAAGCTTCTGAAGCGTGATCATCGAACAATCAAGCGTTTCATTCAAAATAGTCAACAGGGTCGCAAGAAGCGTGTGGAAAAACCAAGGCGCAAAATAACTGCCCATGAACTGAGAAAAGTCAAGCGTGCAGCTGCCAAGATGCCACTTGCCACCAGTTTGGCCATATTTCAGAGCTGCAACATCACTGGTGTGCCCAAAAGCACAAGGTGTGCAATACTCAGAGACATGGCCAAGGTAAGAAAGGCTGAAAGACGACCACCACTGAACAAGACACACAAGCTGAAACGTCAAGACTGGGCCAAGAAATATCTCAAGACTGATTTTTCTAAGGTTTTATGGACTGATGAAATGAGAGTGAGTCTTGATGGGCCAGATGGATGGGCCCGTGGCTGGATTGGTAAAGGGCAGAGAGCTCCAGTCCGACTCAGACGCCAGCAAGTTGGAGGTGGAGTACTGGTTTGGGCTGGTATCATCAAAGATGAGCTTGTGGGGCCTTTTCGGGTTGAGGATGGAGTCAAGCTCAACTCCAAGTCCTACTGCCAGTTTCTGGAAGACACCTTCTTCAAGCAGTGGTACAGGAAGAAGTCTGCATCCTTCAAGAAAAACATGATTTTCATGCAGGACAATGCTCCATCACACGCGTCCAAGTACTCCACAGCGTGGCTGGCAAGAAAGGGTATAAAAGAAGAAAATCTAATGACATGGCCTCCTTGTTCACCTGATCTGAACCCCATTGAGAACCTGTGGTCCATCATCAAATGTGAGATTTACAAGGAGGGAAAACAGTACACCTCTCTGAACAGTGTCTGGGAGGCTGTGGTTGCTGCTGCACGCAATGTTGATGGTGAACAGATCAAAACACTGACAGAATCCATGGATGGCAGGCTTTTGAGTGTCCTTGCAAAGAAAGGTGGCTATATTGGTCACTGATTTGTTTTTGTTTTGTTTTTGAATGTCAGAAATGTATATTTGTGAATGTTGAGATGTTATATTGGTTTCACTGGTAAAAATAAATAATTGAAATGGGTATATATTTATTTTTTGTTCAGTTGCCTAATAATTATGCACAGTAATAGTCACCTGCACACACAGATATCCCCCTAAAATAGCTATAACTACAAACAAACTAAAAACTACTTCCAAAACTATTCAGCTTTGATATTAATGAGTTTTTTGGGTTCATTGAGAACATGGTTGTTGTTCAATAATAAAATTAATCCTCAAAAATACAACTTGCCTAATAATTCTGCACTCCCTGTATATATATATATATATATATATATATATATATATATATATATATACTGTGTATGTGTGTATGTATATATATATCTATATATCAAAGAAAATAAAACAATATATACACTTGCTCAAATCTCAATCAAATAAATGAAATAAAATGAACAAATGTGAATAACGTCCCAGGGTAGGTAATCACTGTGGTTATTTGCAGTTGAACCTCAGAGAGAGAAAAGGAAAAACACATATAGTGAAGTCCTGTGATTAGGGATGGGCGAATGTGTAAATTTTCGAATTTCGAATGTAGAACGAATGTTATTATCGAAATTCGAATTCTAAATCCGAATGTCGATAAGAACGAATATTCTTAAAAATTCGAAAATCGAATGTTATTTATAGTTTTCGAATGTCACTTTCGAATTCGAATGTTTATAATTATATCGAATGTTCACATTCGAAATTTCGAATTTAACATTCTATTTAACAAATACTATTCAGAAGTTCAATAGTTCATGTGGTAGGGCAGGAATCTAGTAAATTGATACATAATAGATACAAATATATCATTTAGAATGTTTCCATATAGAATATTGCATAATTCGAATATTACATTTAAAGAAAGCATTAGAAATACTATTACAAACATATAAATTCGAATTTTTCGAATTCGAATATAAATTCGAATTTTTCTAATTCGAATATAATTTTGCATAATTCGAATATTACATTTAAAGAAAAAGCATTAGAAATACTATTACAATCTAAATTCGAATTTTTCGAATTCGAATACACGTATTGCATAATTCGAATATTACATTTAAAGAAAAAGCATTAGAAATACTATTACAATCTAAATTCGAATTTTTTTAATTCGAATATTGCATAATTCGAATATTACATTTAAAGAAAAAGCATTAGAAATACTATTACAATCTAAATTCTAATTTTTTGAATTCGAATATTGCATAATTCGAATATTACATTTAAAGAAAAGCATTAGAAATACTATTACAATCTAAATTCGAATTTTTCGAATTCGAATACACGTATTGCATAATTCGAATATTACATTTAAAGAAAAAGCATTAGAAATACTATTACAATCTAAATTCGAATTTTTCGAATTCGAATATTGCATAATTCGAATATTACATTTAAAGAAAAAGCATTAGAAATACTATTACAATCTAAATTCGAATTTTTCGAAAATAATATTTTCGAATGTAATCGTAAAAATTCGAAACCGAACATTCGAAAATCGATTCGAACGAACGAATGTGTTAAAATATGTGCCATTTTTCGAATGTTGCAAAACATTCGCCCATCCCTACCTGTGATAATTCAAATATTAAAATGGCGGGCACTCATTCTCTAGAGCCGTGCTTTCCAAACTGTGTGTCGTGACACATTAGTGTATCGGTGGCAGTGTGTAGGTGTGACCCTGCTTTAGCACACATTTTTTTTAATTTAAATTTTTTTAAAAAATTGTTTTTTGGTTTCCGACTTTCCGCCTGCCTGCTACGCATATCACATGATTGATACCTAGTGGGTCACAGATCATCTTAACCTACTGACACAGCTCGGTGGAACTGAAACTATTCCCATTGGTGGCACATTGGCGCCTGACTGCATGTGTAGTCTCCTCAATCGGCTCGGGACTGCATGTGTAGTCTCCTTAATCGGCTCGTGACTGCATGTGTAGTCTCCTTAATCGGCTCATGACTGCATGTGTAGTCTCCTTAATCGGCTCGTGACTGCATGTGTAGTCTCCTTAATCGGCTCGTGACTGCATGTGTAGTCTCCTCAATCGGCTCGGGACTGCATGTGTAGTCTCCTTAATCGGCTCGTGACTGCATGTGTAGTCTCCTTAATCGGCTCGTGACTGCATGTGTAGTCTCCTTAATCGGCTCGTGACTGAATGTGTAGTCTCCTCAATCGGCTCGGGACTGCATGTGTAGTCTCCTTAATCGGCTTTTGACTGCATGTGTAGTCTCCTCAATCGGCTCGGGACTGCATGTGTAGTCTCCTCAATCGGCTCGTGACTGCATGTGTAGTCTCCTCAATCGGCTCGGGACTGCATGTGTAGTCTCCTCAATCGGCTCGTGACTGCATGTGTAGTCTCCTCAATCGGCTCGGGACTGCATGTGTAGTCTCCTCAATCGGCTCGTGACTGCATGTGTAGTCTCCTCAATCGGCTCGGGACTGCATGTGTAGTCTCCTCAATCGGCTCGGGACTGCATGTGTAGTCTCCTTAATCGGCTCGTGACTGCATGTGTAGTCTCCTTAATTGGCTCGTGACTGCATGTGTAGTCTCCTTAATCGGCTTTTGACTGCATGTGTAGTCTCCTTAATCGGCTCGTGACTGCATGTGTAGTCTCCTTAATCGGCTCGTGACTGCATGTGTAGTCTCCTTTATCGGCTCGTGACTGCATGTGTAGTCTCCTTAATCGGCTCGTGACTGCATGTGTAGTCTCCTTAATCGGCTTTTGACTGCATGTGTAGTCTCCTTAATCGGCTTGTGACTGCATGTGTAGTCTCCTTAATCGGCTCGTGACTGCATGTGTAGTCTCCTCAATCGGCTCGGGACTGCATGTGTAGTCTCCTTAATCGGCTCGTGACTGCATGTGTAGTCTCCTTAATCGGCTCGTGACTGCATGTGTAGTCTCCTTAATCGGCTCGTGACTGCATGTGTAGTCTCCTTAATCGGCTCGTGACTGCATGTGTAGTCTCCTTAATCGGCTCGTGACTGCATGTGTAGTCTCCTCAATCGGCTCGTGACTGCATGTGTAGTCAGTGAGTGGGATAGCAGTGTGTTTACAGCACAGGCAGTAGTCAGTCGGACTCACAGAGCTGAGGGTGGAAGCTTAAATGCTGAGCTGAAGTCAGAAGTCAAAGTGTTTTTGCCGCTAGCTTCCAGTAGTGCATTGCTGCTCCTGCTCTTGATATATGGATAAGAAGTGGAAGCTTAAAAATGCTTGATAATGAAATGCGAGTGTCTTTATCTAATATTCCACCAAATATTCAGAAACTGTGTTCATCCCATCAACCTCATACATCCCATTAAAATAGTAAGTAGCTATTGGTGATACTAAACTTTTTTAATTCTTGCATATACTTACTGTTACTTGTAAATACATTTAGTTATTATATAATTAATGTATCTGTCCGTATCTCTTAAAACAAGCTAGTAAACTTATTTTGTACAAGTGTCAGTGTATGGTGATGATAATGACATTTATACACAAGGGGGGGGTAGTTATCAACGTGTCTATTTTACCTGTCTTCGCCGGCCCAATACGCCCGCCTAAGCTCGCCTCACATTGCCGCCGCGGACCTGAAAAATTCGCCTAAGTTATCAAAAAAGCTGTCAAAAAGCCACGCACCAAGTACAGGGCGATGAGCAGCGGACTGTGAGAGTTATCACTCATCCGATCTCGCTGCTCTTCGTCTTTTTTACAGCTTTCTTGCTAGCCTGTCACTAAGCACCCACACTAACTACACTGTTCTACCCCCTATACCGGCGCCCCTGGAGCCCCCCGCAATTAAATAAAGTTACTAACCCCTAAACCGCCACTCCTAGACCCCGCCGCAAATCTTATAAATGTATTAACCCCTAAACCGCCGCTCCTAGACCCCGCCGCAACTCTTATAAATGTATTAACCCCTAAACTGCCGCTCCCGGACACCGCTGCCACCTACATTATACCTAGTAACCCCTATCCTGCCCCCCCTACACCGTCGCCCTCTATAATAAAGTTATTAACCCCTATCCTGCTGATCCCGCACCTCGCCGCAACTAAATAAATTTATTAACCCCTATCCTGCCCCCAACTACACCGCCGCCACTGTAATAAAATTATTAACCCCTAAATCTAACACTAACCCTAACACCCCCCTAACTTAAATATTAATTAAATAAATCTAAATAATATTTCTATTATTAACTAAATTAATCCTATTTAAAACTAAATACTTACCTGTAAAATAAACCCTAATATAGCTACAATATAAATAATAATTATATTGTAGCTATCTTAGGATTTATTTTTATTTTACAGGCAAATTTAAATTTATTTTAACTAGGTACAATAGCTATTAAATAGTTATTAACTATTTAATAGCTTACCTAGCTAAAATAAAAAGAAATTTACCTGTAAAATAAATCCTAACCTGTTACAATTACACCTAACACTACACTATCATTAAATAAATTATTCCTATTTAAAACTAAATACTTACCTGTAAAATAAACCCTAAGATAGCTACAATGTAATTAATAATTACATTGTAGCTATCTTAGGATTTATATTTATTTTACAGGTAACTTTGTATTTATTTTAGCTAGTTAGAATAGTTATTAAATAGTTATTAACTATTTAATAACGACCTAGCTAAAAGAAATACAAAATTACCTGTAAAATAAATCCTAACCTAAGTTACAATTAAACCTAACACTACACTATCATTAAATTAATTAAATAAATTAACTACAAATAACTACAATTAAATACAATTACATAAACTAACTAAAGTACAAAAAATAAAAAAAGCTAAGTTACAAAAAATAAAAAAAATAAGTTACAAACATTTTAAAAATATTACAACAATTTTAAGCTACTTACACCTAATCTAAGCCCCCTAATAAAATAACAAACCCCCCCAAAATAAAAAAATGCCCTACCCTATTCTAAATTAAAAAAGTTCAAAGCTTTTTTACCTTACCAGCCCTTAAAAGGGCCTTTTGTGGGGGCATGCCCCAAAGAATTCAGCTCTTTTGCCTGTAAAAGAAAAATACAACCCCCCCCAACATTAAAACCCACCACCCACATACCCCTAATCTAACCCAAACCCCCTTAAAATAACCTAACACTAATCCCCTGAAGATCATCCTACCTTGAGTCGTCTTCACTCAGCCGAGCAGCGGTGGAACCGAAGAGGAGACCCGGAGTGGCAGAAGTTATCCTCCAAGCGGCGCTGAAGAAATCTTCCATCCGATGAAGTGATCCTCCAGTCGGCGCTGAAGAAGTCTTCCATCCGGGCGATGTCATTTTCCAAGAGGCGCTGAAGAAGTCTTTTATCCGGGCGATGTCATCTTCCAAGCGGAAGAGCTTTGAACTTTTTTAATTTAGAATAGGGTAGGGCATTTTTTTATTTTGGGGGGTTTGTTATTTTATTAGGGGGCTTAGATTAGGTGTAAGTAGCTTAAAATTGTTGTAATATTTTTAAAATGTTTGTAACTTATTTTTATTTTTTGTAACTTAGCTTTTTTTATTTTTTGTACTTTAGTTAGTTTATGTAATTGTATTTAATTGTAGTTATTTGTAGGTAATTTATTTAATTAATTTAATGATAGTGTAGTATTAGGTTTAATTGTAACTTAGGATAGGATTTATTTTACAGGTAATTTTGTATTTCTTTTAGCTAGGTAGTTATTAAATAGTTAATAACTATTTAATAACTATTCTAACTAGCTAAAATAAATACAAAGTTACCTGTAAAATAAATATAATTCCTAAAATAGCTACAATGTAATTATTAATTACATTGCAACTATCTTAGGGTTTATTTTACAGGTAAGTATTTAGTTTTAAATAGAAATAATTTATTAAAGTATAGTGTAGTGTTAGGTGTAATTGCAACTTATTTTACAGGTTAATTTCTCTTTATTTTAGCTAGGTAAGCTATTAAATAGTTAATAACTATTTAATAGCTATTGTACCTAGTTAAAATAAATTGAAAGTTACCTATAAAATAAAAATAAATCCTTAGGCCTAGATTTGGAGTTTTGTCGGTAACGACCCGAAAAACTAACGCCGGCTTTTTTCTGGCCACACCATAAAAATAACTCTGGTATCGAGAGTCCACATAAAGGCTGCGTTAGGCTCCAAAAAAGGAGCGTAGAGCATTTTTAACGCAGCTTCAACTCTCGATACCAGAGTTGCTTACGGACGCGGCCAGTCTCAAAAACGTGCTCGTGCACGATTCCCCCATAGGAAACAATGGGGCTGTTTGAGCTGAAAAAAAAACAAACACCTGCAAAAAAGCCGCGTTCAGCTCCTAACGCAGCCCCATTGTTTGCTATGCGGTAACCCTTCCTACGTCTGCACTTAACACTCTAACATGTACCCCGAGTCTAAACACCCCTAACCTTACACTTATTAACCCCTAATCTGCCGCCCCCGCTATCGCTGACCCCTACATATTATTATTAACCCCTAATCTGCCGCTCCGTAAACCGCCGCTACTTACATTATCCCTATGTACCCCTAATCTGCTGCCCTAACATCGCCGACCCCTATATTATATTTATTAACCCCTAATCTGCCCCCCACAACGTCGCCTCCACCTGCCTACACTTATTAACCCCTAATCTGCCGACCGGACCTAAGCGCTACTATAATAAAGTTATTAACCCCTAATCCGCCTCACTAACCCTATAATAAATAGTATTAACCCCTAATCTGCCCTCCCTAACATCGCCGACACCTAACTTCAATTATTAACCCCTAATATGCCGACCGAATCTCGCCGCTATTCTAATAAATGTATTAACCCCTAAAGCTAAGTCTAACCCTAATACTAACACCCCCCCTAAGTTAAATATAATTTAAATCTAACGAAATTAATTAACTCTTATTAAATAAATTATTCCTATTTAAAGCTAAATACTTACCTGTAAAATAAATCCTAATATAGCTACAATATAAATTATAATTATATTATAGCTATTTTAGGATTAATATTTATTTTACAGGTAACTTTGTATTTATTTTAACCAGGTACAATAGCTATTAAATAGTTAAGAACTATTTAATAGCTAAAATAGTTAAAATAATTACAAATTTACCTGTAAAAGAAATCCTAACCTAAGTTACAAATGAACCTAACACTAGACTATCATTAAATTAATTAAATAAACTACCTACAATTACCTACAATTAACCTAACACTACACTATCAATAAATTAATTAAATACAATTGCTACAAATAAATACAATTAAATAAACTAGCTAAAGTACAAAAAATAAAAAAGAACTAAGTTACAAAAAGTTACAACAATTTTAAACTAATTACACCTACTCTAAGCCCCCTAATAAAATAACAAAGCCCCCCAAAATAAAAAAAATGCCCTACCCTATTCTAAATTACTAAAGTTCAAAGCTCTTTTACCTTACCAGCCCTGAACAGGGCCCTTTGCGGGGCATGCCCCAAGAAATACAGCTCTTTTGCCTGTAAAAAAAAACATACAATACCCCCCCCCCCCAACATTACAACCCACCACCCACATACCCCTAATCTAACCCAAACCCCCCTTAAATAAACCTAACACTAAGCCCCTGAAGATCTTCCTACCTTATCTTCACCATACCAGGTTCACCGATCCGTCCTGAAGAGCTCCTCCGATGTCCTGATCCAAGCCCAAGCGGGGGGCTGAAGAGGTCCATGATCCGGCTGAAGTCTTCATCCAAGCGGGCCAGAAGAGGTCTTCCATCCGATTGAAGTCTTCATCCAAGCGGCATCCATCCGGAGCGAAGCGGCAGCATCCTGAAGACCTCCACCGCGGAACATCCATCCTGGCCGACGACTGAACAACGAATGACGGTTCCTTTAAATGACGTCATCCAAGATGGCGTCCCTCGAATTCCGATTGGCTGATAGGATTCTATCAGCCAATCGGAATTAAGGTAGGAATATTCTGATTGGCTGATGGAATCAGCCAATCAGAATCAAGTTCAATCCGATTGGCTGATCCAATCAGCCAATCAGATTGAGCTTGCATTCTATTGGCTGATCGGAACAGCCAATAGAATGCGAGCTCAATCTGATTGGCTGATCGGATCAGCCAATCGGATTGAACTTGATTCTGATTGGCTGATTCCATCAGCCAATCAGAATATTCCTACCTTAATTCCGATTGGCTGATAGAATCCTATCAGCCAATCGGAATTCGAGGGACGCCACCTTGGATGACGTCATTTAAAGGAACCGTCATTCATCGTTCAGTCGTCGGCCAGGATGGATGTTCCGCGGTGGAGGTCTTCAGGATGCTGCCGCTTCGCTCCGGATGGATGCCGCTTGGATGAAGACTTCAATCGGATGGAAGACCTCTTCTGGCCCGCTTGGATGAAGACTTCAGCCGGATCATGGACCTCTTCAGCCCCCCGCTTGGGCTTGGATCAGGACATCGGAGGAGCTCTTCAGGACGGATCGGTGAACCTGGTATGGTGAAGATAAGGTAGGAAGATCTTCAGGGGCTTACTGTTAGGTTTATTTAAGGGGGGTTTGGGTTAGATTAGGGGTATGTGGGTGGTGGGTTGTAATGTTGGGGGGGGGGGTATTGTATGGGGTTTTTTTACAGGCAAAAGAGCTGTATTTCTTGGGGCATGCCCCGCAAAGGGCCCTGTTCAGGGCTGGTAAGGTAAAAGAGCTTTGAACTTTAGTAATTTAGAATAGGGTAAGGCATTTTTTTTGGGGGGGGCTTTGTTATTTTATTAGGGGGCTTAGAGTAGGTGTAATTAGTTTAAAATTGTTGTAATATTTTTCTTATGTTTGTAAATATTTTTTTATTTTTTGTAACTTAGTTCTTTTTTATTTTTTGTACTTTAGCTAGTTTATTTAATTGTATTTATTTGTAGCAATTGTATTTAATTAATTTATTGATAGTGTAGTGTTAGGTTAATTGTAGGTAATTGTAGGTAGTTTATTTAATTAATTTATTGATAGTCTAGTGTTCGGTTTATTTGTAACTTAGGTTAGGATTTCTTTTACAGGTAAATTTGTAATTATTTTAACTATTTTAGCTATTAAATAGTTCTTAACTATTTAATAACTATTGCACCTGGTTAAAATAAATACAAAGTTACCTGTAAAATAAATATAAATCCTAAAATAGCTATAATATAATTATAATTTATATTGTAGCTATATTAGGATTTATTTTACAGGTAAGTATTTAGCTTTAAATAGGAATAATTTATTTAATAAGAGTTAATTAATTTCGTTAGATTTAAATTATATTTAACTTAGGGGGGTGTTAGTATTAGGGTTAGAATTAGCTTTAGGGGTTAATACATTTATTAGAATAGCGGCGAGATTCGGTCGGCAGATTAGGGGTTAATAATTGAAGTTAGGTGTCGGCGATGTTAGGGAGGGCAGATTAGGGCTTAATACTATTTATGATAGGGTTAGTGAGGCGGATTAGGGGTTAATAACTTTATTATAGTAGCGCTCAGGTCCGGTCGGCAGATTAGGGGTTAATAAGTGTAGGCAGGTGGAGGCGACGTTGAGGGGGGCAGATTAGGGGTTAATAAATATAATACAGGGGTCGGCGGTGTTAGGGGCAGCAGATTAGGGGTACATAAGGATAACGTAGGTGGCGGTCGGCAGATTAGGGGTTAAAAATTTTTTTTCGAGTGTCGGCGATGTGGGGGGACCTCGGTTTAGGGGTACATAGGTAGTTTATGGGTGTTAGTGTACTTTAGAGCACAGTAGTTAAGAGCTTTATAAACCGGCGTTAGCCCAGAAAGCTCTTAACTACTGACTTTTTTCCTGCGGCTGGAGTTTTGTCGTTAGATGTCTAACGCTCACTTCAGACACGACTCTAAATACCGGAGTTAGAAAGATCCCATTGAAAAGATAGGATACGCAATTTACGTAAGGGGATCTGCGGTATGGAAAAGTCGCAGCTGAAAAGTGAGCGTTAGACCCTATTTTGAGTGACTCCAAATACCGGCGGTAGCCTAAAACCAGCGTTAGGAGCCTCTAACGCTGGTTTTCACGGCTACCGCCAAACTCCAAATCTAGGCCTTAGATAGCTACAATATAATTATTATTTATATTGTAGCTATATTAGGGTTTATTTTAAAGGTAAATATTTAGTTTTAAATAGGATTAATTTAGTTAATAATAGAAATATTATTTATATTTATTTAATTAATATTTAAGTTAGGGGGGTGATAGGGTTAGTGTTAGACTTAGGATTAGGGGTTAATAAATTTATTACAGTGGCGGCAGTGTAGTGGGGGGCAGGATAGGGGTTAATAAATGTATTATAGGTGGCGACGGTGAAGGGGGGCAGATTAGGGGTTAATAAATTTAATATAGGTTGCGGCAGGGTCCGGGAGCGGCGGTTTAGGGGTTAATACATATATTATGGTTGCGGTGGGCTCCGGGAGTGGCGGTTTAGGGGTTAATACATATATTATAGTTGCGGTGGGCTCCGGGAGTGGCGGTTTAGGGGTTAATATGTATAGAGTAGCTTGCGGTGGGCTCCGGGAGCGGCGGTTTAGGGGTTAATATGTATAGAGTAGCTTGCGGTTGGCTCCGGGAGCGGCGGTTTAGGGGGTAATAACTTTATTTAGTTGTGGCGGTGTAGGGGGGGGACAGATTAGGGGTGTTTAGACTCGGGGTACATGTTAGGGTGTTAGGTGCAGACATCTCCCATAGGAATCAATGGGATATCTGGCAGCAGCGAACTTGTACTTTCGCTATGGTCAGGCTCCCATTGATTCCTATGGGATCCGCCGCCTCCAGGGTGGCGGTTTGAAAACCAGGTACGCTGGGCCGGAAAAGTGCCGAGCGTACCTGCTAGTTTTTTGATAACTAGCAAAAGTAGTCAGATTGTGCCGCACTTGTGTGCGGAACATCTGGAGTGACGTAAGAATCGATCTGTGTCGGACTGAGTCCGGCAGATCGAAGCTTACGTCACAAAATTCTACTTTTGACGGTCTCTAGCCTTTGATAACTAAGGCGAATCAGCCTCGCCACAAATACGCTGCGGAATTCCAGCGTATTTGAGGTTGACGGCTTGATAACTAGGCCCCAAGATCTCTGAAATTTCCTCTGCAATTTTCAAGCTCACACCTACAGCAATATCTCTGAAATTTGCACCCACTAGAGAGCGCAGGGGCTGTACAGTGAGATATGTCAGGTGAAGCAGAAATATTTAGCACCAGTGCATAAGTGCTCGCTGCCAGGCTCCACACCACAAGCCCACAATATAATACAATTACAAAATGCAGAAGCACAATAATAATAATGATGTTTTTTTTCAGGTGCAACAAAACAAAGTGCAACGTTTCGGACCTGCTAGTCCAGTTGCATGATTAAGTACTAGCAGGTCCGAAACGTTGCACTTGATGAAATAAGCATCATTATTATAATTGGGCTGGTGCATTTTGGAATTCTATGATACAGTGAGATATTTCAGCCAGATGCCTCCAGCGGTTCTGGCTAACCTGTAGTCTCTGCCTCCCTCTGTTTCAGGAGTGCCCCTTTCATGCTTGCCTTTATGCCACTATTTGTATATAATAACATACATATTGTATATATTTATATTTGCTTCCCATCGCTGCGCAACTTACCCCCTTCGCTGCGCTAGTTCTCATGTCATGTCTCACGGCATGAGAACGAGGCTCCCATTGGAGCCTATGGAAGTGCTCTCTGATGAGAGCAATGCTTCCGTGCAATGCAAATGCAAGTTCGTGTTCGCATTGCACCTAACTTGTAATACCAGCGCACATTTGTGTGTACTGGTATTGCAAAAAGGAGCACAAATATCGCTTTAGTGAAAGCGATATTTTGCGCTTCACTTGTAATCTTGCCCTATGTGTATTATATATACATAACTAAAATGATAAGTTATCCTATTACTTCAGCCAGGGCATGCGATTTGAGTTTGTGGCCTGCCATAAAAAAGGGTGGCTACCTTCCTTGCTCACTCTGGAAGGGTCCTGGATAGAAACCTGACATCAGGAAAGAAATGTATTTAATTGGGTTTCAGCAAAATAATGTTGTCATTCTACATGGGAGGCTGTGGGCAACAGCATATTTGACCATATTTCTGCAATCTCCCTGAAACTGAGGCTATTCTGTTAAAGTTATAGGTTCTGTTATATTTCCTCCTTTTTTATTTCTAAATACTGTTTGGCTTTGTGTAATTTTTTTTATATATAAATTCACTGTGACACTTTTTTGTATAAAATAAATGTTTCTTTATTAAAGGGACATTATACACTTGTTTTTTCTTTGCATAAATGTTTTGTAGATGATCTATTTATATAGCCCATAGAGTAACCTTTTAAACAGAGCTAAACTGGAAGCTTCTGTTTTTAAACGGTTTTATACTGCATTTTTATATCAGTATCTGTACATATTATTCTTTATAGTAGTGTCTATTATAGTAGTGTCTATGCAGTTATATTAAAATTGGTGTATAATGTCCCTTTAAGTTTTTGCCTTTTGTCTGGGAACCATGTTACAAAAGAAACTAGTAGACTAGTAATAACAGTATTGTGTTTTTAGATTGATTTTTGCCATTTTTTAATCTGTTAGACTGGGTTTTTCCTTAAGATTTCCCATATGATAATCTTAGGGGTGGAATCAGAGATAGTTTACTGTGTGTAGTGTTAAAGGAAGTTTGGGCATTTTTCTGGGTCTAGTACAGTGCCTGGAGTTGCTAGACTGTGACAAACTGGTTAAGTTGGAAAGGGTTGATTAACCCTTTCTGTGACATCCGGGGACTGTTGCAGGGTTAATTAAATTCCAATGGGGGATTAGATCCATTTTATTTTTGTATTAGGTACTTTTTCTTCCTTTATCATTCTATCTTCACATTTATCATTCTTTTGTCGCATTTGCAATTCTGTAGCTACAAGCAATAACAATGATGATATAGGAACACTGGATGGGCATGTGATCCTGTTAACTCTGCAGTTCATATGGGTTTAATTTCTCCATAGTCATGCTCACAGTATTTCAGCTTCAGGTTCATGCACATGGTCTTGCTCATTATTTATTATTGTTATTCTATTTTCAGGTTTAATATGTAATTAAGAAGGACAATTATATTATCCTGTGCTTTGTTTTGTTGTGCCAGGGCCTCTAATCACAAAATGCTTTTTTTCTCATGGTTTTTTTTTCCGACTGACATTTAGAGCTCTCAGCTTTAACCCATTTGGCTTAAAGAACAATAGTAAATTAGAATTAAGTTGTGATTTAAATCTTTGTTTGCTTGATCATTTTTTTATCTGCTGCTCATTAATTTTCTTCCTAAACATAAATACCTTGCTAAATGAAAAACAGATATGATTTATAACATTTACTTACCTCTTTAAATTTCTCAGAACTAATTATATCTGTAATTTTATATTTAGAAGACCTGCTCTTTTGGGTTGCTGAGCTCAGTATAATTCTATGTTTTTTTGTTGTTTTGTTTTTGGGTAATAAAACTAGTAGAACAAATGGTTAAAGCCAATATTTACATTGTTATTCTTTCACTTGATTATGTAATACATGATATTCTTCTATCATATCTCCACCTGTCCCCTCTCTCTACTGTATTCCCTGCTAGTTTCTTCCATTTTGTTTTGCTACTCTTACTCCAACATATCCTTTTTTTTTTTTTTTCAATCAAAAGTTTTTTATTGAGACAAAAACATCATAATACAATAGTGCCTGAGAATGCAGAGAACTTAGGTTGTACATACATATAACTGGAGTAAGTAAATGGACAAGAAATATACAGAACATTCATATACATATGTAATATTGGAAAGGGGATGGGGGTAGGCGAAAATAGGGTCTCTTTTCTGAAAGTGATCCAATATGAATCCACAGATGTAAGCAGTGTCAGTGGTTTTGGGAGTGACTGAGTTGACACATAGATTTTGTTGGGTTGTATGGCATTAAGGCTCATGGAGGGTGAGCACAATGAGAGTCAGGGAAAGATAGAAGGAGAGAGGAGGGAGGGGAGAGAGAGAGGGGAAGGAAAAAAAAAAAAAAAAAAACGGGAGGGGGGAGAAGAGGGAGAAGATGAGGGGTGGACGGGGGGAGGACGAGTGTGGGGGGGAGATCTGGGATGGTGTCTAAGAGTTTGATGACCAGTTTGGAAATTTTGTAATCCATGGGATGTGCAGACCGGTTCTTAAGTTTATTGGCAAGAAGGGAGGAGGCTTTGTTACCAAAATGGTAATAGATCCTTCTGAATTTCTCTAACATGGTTTGTGTTTTTTTAAGTTCAAGGACTTGGATTTGTTTAATTGTTTCCGTTATTTTGTCATTTGTGGAGGGGGAATATATGTGGGAGAGATCCGACTTAAGGTGGCGGAGCTGAATATTGAGGGAAGATAAGGTAGCCTTACTTCTCGAACGTGCTTCAGATTCAAACTGTATAAGGTGGCCCCTCACTACTGCCTTCAAGGCAGCCCAAAGAGTTTGGGCGGTAGTCTGATCATTGTCGTTTAGGGCGAGATAGTCTAGAATTATGTTCTGGAGGGATGTCTTGAGAAATGGGTCTGTGAGGGTCCAGTCCTGCAGGCGCCAAGTGAGGGGGGGTGGATGTACGTGTGGGCCGATATATAGGTGGATTGAATCATGATCAGACCAGGAGATGGGGGAAATAGATATGGAATGGACAGTATCCAAAAAACTTGTGCGTGCAAAAAAGTAGTCAATTCGTGTGTGTGATTTGTGCGGGGATGAATAAAAGGTGAATTCTCTGTCCTGTGGGTGAAGGGCGCGCCATATGTCGTATAACTCATATTGTGCTATTAGTGATTGAAAGGCTGACGATAGTGAATGAGTCGCTCTGTCCTGTCTAGAGAGAGGAGGTCCCCTTCTGTCCGCTTGTATGTCCCATACTAAGTTAAAGTCCCCCCCTAAGATTAGATCACCTTGCATGACTGTTGCTACGGATTTGAGAAGAGTTCTAAGGAATTTGACTTGTTTTACATTAGGGGCATATATGTTGACGAGGGTAACTAGGTGAGTATTCATCTTACATACAGCTATAATGAAGCGTGCTTGGGTGTCAGACTCCACATAGATCGGATCATAATGGACATTTTTGCCTATATAGATAGCGGTTCCCCTGGATTTCGAGGGGAATGTGGCTTCAAGGAGTATGGGAAAGTGTTTGGAGGTACGGCGAGTGCCCTGCATTGGGGTCCAATGGGTCTCCTGAATGAAAGCTATGTCGATATGATTTTTGCGTAATGAGTTTAGTAGGAGACTGCGTTTGGTGGGGGAGTTTAGTCCCTGGACATTAAGAGTTAGGAGATGTAGTCCCTTCATGGCAGAACTGGGCTGTATGCTAGGAGTGGGTAGGGAAGGGGGTGAGGGGAAGAGGATGATAGGTAGGAAGGGAGAAGGGAAGAAGAAAAAGAAAAAAAAAAAAAAAAAAAAAGGGGGGGGGGGAAGAGATTGGTGTCGGTGATATGTAAATTGATATTAGTTAAAGACACGTCCAATTAGTATATGTTTTGCTTACTGAGGAGTATTTTTCAGGGGGGGGGAAACAGCGGGCCAGAGCCGCTTAGATTAAAAAAAAATGAAAGGGATGGGGATGGGAGAAAGGGGAGGAAGTAGGCGTGGGAAAAAATGTAATGAGTAATAGTGAATGTAGGGGTGAGGGAAAGAGAGGGAAGGGAGAAAGGGGTGGGGGGGGCGGAGCCTTAGGTGTTAAGACAATAAGAGTGAATAAATGAGAAGGTATCGGAGCTAGTCAGGGATATGAAGGGAAAGGGTACTGATGTGGTGCAGAGCTAGTAGCAGTGGATGAGAGAAGAGGGTAGGGAATAGGGAGAGAGAGGGGGGCTACAATTAGGTCGAGGTAGGCGGTAGATGGATATATGTGAGGTTCGGTGGATGAAGGAGTGTAGATTTAGAGAGAGAAAGAGGTAGCGGGGGGAGCGCCCCCCAGTTTGAGTTGGATAGGCATATGAAGAGGAATAACAATGTGAGGAAATATGTGTGACACAAAGAGCTAAGTAAGTAGGTAGCCTTTTGTGAGTGGCTAACTGGAGGTGGAAAATAAGAGTTAGGACCAACATATCCTTTTAACTTATATGACCTCACTTGTGCATTACCTGATTGATCATGCCTGTGCTTATTGCATTCATCCTGAAGAAGACCTCTCTTGATCCAACCTCATCTATATCTATTGCTGAGTATCTTAAAGGGACAATATACACCAATTTTCATATAACTGCATGTAATAGACACTACTATAAAGAACACTATGCACAGATACTGATATAGAAACCAGTATAAAACTGTTTAAAAACTTACTTAGAAGCTCTCAGTTTAGCTCTGTTGAAAAGGTAGTTGGTATGCCCACTGCAAGTGGGAAATAAGACTCTCCCCCCTCCCCCTTCTTTTGCATATGAAAATACCTTTTACACAAACAGGAGCAAGCTGGTGTAGGTATCTGTCGGTATTCTCCTAAAACTTTGGGGCTTGGTTAGGAGTCTGAAAATCAAAGCAATGTTATTTAAAAATAAGCAAAACTATACATTTAAAAAAAACAAAAAACTCTATGGGCTATATAAATAGATCATCTACAAAACATTTATGCAAAGAAAAAATGAGTGTATAATATCCCTTTAACTATGTTTTGCTTTTAGACTGTTAATAGTTAACCTACAATCACCTAACACATTTTGGTGACATTTCCTTTTCTAAAGTAAAGGGACACTTCTTTCCTGCTTATTATTTAGATCTCTTTGCACATTTGACATGGTAGACCAATATCTGCTTTTACAAACTCTTTACTATATTTTTGGTATATAAGATACAACCCTTTCATGTTAGCATTATACCTGTCCTGCTGCTTCTATAAAGTCTTCTTTATTGGCATATCCTCTGCAATTCTCTATGGGACTACCACAAAGTATGTTAAAATTAACATTTATCTATTGTACAAATGTTGAATTTTGGTTTTCATTCATGCTTTTCATGGCCTTAATTACCATTCTATTTCCAAGGCAGGAACAAAGAAGTAATTCCATAGAGGCAATAGCATTGTGCTTAGGATGTGCAAACAACTACAGAAGGTTATAATATTAATGATGATCTGGGGAGAGTATAGTATTTTCCTACTAGAATAGTCCAGACACCATAGCCATAACTTTAGTACACCAAAGGTAATGCATTTAGTCCTGCTATAGGCCAGCTTACACTCTTTATACTGGTCCTAGATAATGGGTGGGATGCTTGAGCAACAAAGAGAACTAAATAAGAATGTAATCACAAGGTTACAAATTACTCTTGTAACTTCAAGTAGCACACAAACAGAGAATGATGCATTTTTAAACTCATTTTCTCTAGAACAAAAAGATATTCATGACTATGTTAACAAATCGCAACATGCTCATTATCCCAGTAACCGTAATTAGTAGAAATGGCTTGTCCCAAACTCATTAAAGATAGCTGAGTGACAAAGCATACATGAGTCATACTTATTCTGTGCAAATGCAGTAAAAACATTCTTTATGTGCATGTTGTAGTTGCAAACTATTTATTTACACATTGAGTGAATGTGTTTGTATAGATCACTTGATTTTCAGAGAACCTAAGAAACACATTGGTGTAATCTACATTCTTCACATTTTTATACTATGTGAGGCCTCAGTGTTATAGGAAAACAAAAATGAAATAGAAGTTAAAACAAGGGAAAACAAAAATCAAATAGAATTGTGGCAGTTAAGAGAAATGTTGTCTTTTTGACAGGCAATAGCCACGGACAATTAAAAACTGCTAGAGACCAGGAATTTTACATAAATTATGTCTTACTGTGGTTTAAAACACATTTAGCAATATATGCAAATATCTAAGGACACTATAGACTTTCATTTTATTCAAACTTAAAGGACCAGTAAACACAGTAGATTTGCATAATTAACAAATGCAAGATAACAAGACAATACAATAGCATTTACTCTGAATTTCAAATGAGTAGTAGATTTTTTTCTAACAAATTTCAGTTATGTATATTTCCACTCCCCCTGTACCATGTGATAGCAATCAGCCAATCACAAATGCATATACGTATAGTCTGTGAATTCTTGCACATGCTCAGTAGGAGCTGGTGACTCAAAAAGTGTAAATATAAAAGACTATGCACATTTTTTTTAATGAAAGTAAATTGGAAAGTTGTTTAAAATTACATGCTGTATCTGAATCATGAAAATTTAATTTGACCTGAGTGTCCCTTTAAATCAGTAAAAAAATGATAATAAAGTACACCTTAACAGCACTCACATTCCTGGAAACTTATATATAGGAGCAAGATAGTTCAAGACTATCACAGAGAGCTTGTGACAGGGACATATAGCATAGACACATATATAGTGTGCTTAATAAACTCTAGCCAATATACCATCATTATTATATAACTCACTAGTGTTTGACCTGTTCAGGTAAATACAAAACCATTCCACTAATATCTCTGTTCTGATACCATTGTGTAAACCAGAATTCACTCATTTCTCCACTTTCACTAAATTACATTTTACATAAAGAATTCAGACGTAATTTTAATCATTTGTCCATATGCGGTTGTTTTTAACATTTCTATTAAAGGTTCATTTTTATTTCATTTAAGCTCTCTGCTCCTACCTGTGATAGTCTTGAACTATCTTGCTCCTATATATACGTTTCCAGGAATGTGAGTGCTGTTAAGGTGTACTTTATTATCAGTTTTTTACTGATTTAAGTTTGTCACATATATGTACACAGCACCCCTATTAAAAATCCAATATTTTTTCAGCCTAAACATAAAGCTGTCCTATCAATAAAAACTATATTCCTGATTTTATAACTTAGTAGTGCCTTTTACTCCCTTTCTTCTTTTTCTTTTTATTCAAGCAGCAGAGACTGCTTTGCAGTCTGTGGTGCAGATCTGCTCATATGAACCTGAGTTTCATGAATTACGATGCAGTTTGGTGTGATTGACAGGTTGACAGGTTGAGAGAAAGCGTGGGGCAGTGATGCACAACAACTTTCTTGTGCAATAATAAATGCAAGCAGTGGTCCACAGCAAACTGAATGACAGTGGCTAGTTATTTCTACTCCATTAACAAGACTGGATCATCTCCCCAAAATAAGGAAAGGGGTGGTGCAGCCTGGACATTGAAAAACCATTGCAGCAAACAAGGTGTTAATGTACTAAAAAATTTTCACAATGTAAACGTTCATGGGAATCATTTTCATTTTAAAAGTAGAATACACAAAAGTATGAGATGTTGTCTATTAGGGAACTTGATCTTACGTAATGTATTACATAATTTAATAATTGTAAAATATTTAGCTTTTATTTCTTGGGTATACTTTGATTACTTTAATAAAGCATCCAACATTACTTTAACATAAAGACCATACCACATCCTGGAGGCCATGAATAGGAGAAGTTGGAAACATTTTCAGGTACCTCTTCAAAGTCTTAATGACTAAACATACAGTTTGTGAGTTTCTCCCAGGCAAATTAATCATTTGTGGATTTGTCTATAAAGTTCTCGTGAGTTATTTTGAGCCAAGGTGAAGCTGTGAGTTTATATTTCTGAATTCAACCCAAAAAGCACAAGTTCTGCTACCGGATTTTTTTATTTTGGCATATACCATTTGCAAGCTTTAGTTATAAATAAACTCTACCCATAGTTGTTTTTTTATTCCAACCTCTTTTTTTATAAAAAAAAACTTTTTTTCCCCCTCCAACTTCTTTGTTGACAGCACTTACCAAGATATTATTGCTCTATATCTAAGTAAACTAACACCAAGCTTAAAATCTCTCGTGGCAATGATGTTTCCCTTTCCTTTTCAACTCTTACCCATTTGTATTTCCTTTGGCATGTAAGCATACAAGTCCGCCTGTTTTTATACCACATTTATCTAATCGCAGTTAATATCAGATACCAACTCATGGGCGGCACAGCCCTTTCCCTTTCATCACTTTTGTAACTGACTTTGTCATTTTTACCATGTGCACCTAATTTTCATATCACTGAGGAATATGTTGTTTAAGAGATAAATCATAATATTTATAAAAATAAGATTAATAAATCTCAGTTTAATATAAGGATTTTTTTTACTATAGTTACTATGGGGCATATTTATCATGCGCCGTACGGAGCTTGATGCCCCGTGTTTCCGTCGAGCCTTCAGGCTTGCTGGAAACAGAAGTTATGAAGCAAGCAGCGGTCTAAAGACCGCTGCTCCATAACCTGTCCACCTGCTCTGAGGCGGTGGACAGAAATGGACCCGATTGAATGCGATCAGGTTAATTGACACTCCCTGCTAGCGGCTGATTGGCCGCGTATCTGCAGGGGGCGGCATTGCACCAGCAGTTCTCAAGAACTGCTGGTGCAATGATAAATACCGACAGTGTATGCTGTTGGCATTTATTGATGTGCAGCGGACATGATCCGCTATATCGGATCATGTCCGCTTGCACAATCATAAATATGTCCCTATATGTGTAATTGCCAAAAAAATTTACTTCTGGGATAATAATTATGTGGAGTCGGCATTGGTCCTTGAAATAATTATGCTGAATTTTAAATGTAAGAAGGTTAAAATTAAGATAAATCCAGAAGAGGTCAGGAGCCTGAGGAAAGTGTGTCAGCCAGCAGCGGCGCCTCCCCCTAAACTAAAATGACGAGTCATAAAATTGAAACAGAACCTTCCCAAAATCCTGGCAAACCTATGCATGGGGGGCATAGGTGTACTCAAGAGGTCTTGCAGAAAACATCCTGGAGTGTTTTTTTCCAATAACTTATAACAGGCTCTCCTAAATCATAGTCAAAAAGCAATGTGTGTGTAAAAATGAAAATTGAAAGATTACCACCATACACTTTCTCAATTTTTTTTGGCTAAAATGGTTGCATCCAAACACACCATATACAATACCTTGGGGTGTCAACATTTCAGAAACATACACTTTCATGGCAATAAATAAAACTGGGGTATGCAATAGGCCCCAAACTACAGATAGGCCTATCAGAAGAAATACATCTGCTCTACCCCCATTTTCTCCCAGAGTATGTCGAGGAAGAGGTATTAAATGATTCTACGTTTCATGCACTTCAGCAACAACAGCCTGTGCCCCCCTAGGGAGCATCCCCAATTTGACAGGCTGTATAAAATCTGCACCCTGATTACTCACTCTGCTGCCAGGTTTGCAGAGGCTTATACACCTGGAAGGAATATATGTGTTGATGAATCCCCAATGAAGTATAAGGGAAGGCTGGGATTCAAGCAGTGTATTCCTTCCAAGCGCTCCAGGTATGGGGTAAAGGTGTATAAGCTCTGTGAGAGCGAGACTGGGTATACTCAGGATAGCCACCTTGACCCTCCAGGTTGCCCAGAACATATGGGGCTGCTGCTCCAGTAGGAGCGAATGGAGGATTTCTTTATAGTACCCATCAGCATAGTCAATGCCCAGAATTTTTTAAATTCTGGCACATTGATGGGGGCCCATTGCTGCTTTGCCAAATATATCTGGAAGCGATCTTGATTGATTCCAGCGCTCAGATTAGCCGACGACGTACAGGGTATGTCCTTGGTCGTTAACGGCTGTTTTTTGCAGGACATACCCTATACACGTACCCTATACATCGTCGGTCTTTAAGGGGTTAAAATTGTATGAATTATGAAAATGTAATTTTGACTTTAGTGGTCCTTTAAATAAAGCTGAGCTGGTATACTTTTTTGTGTAATAATATGGGACTTAAGGTCATAATATAGCCTTTTTTATAGTACTGGATGGTGTTGTATATGTATGGCAGGGCTGACAATTTCTAAGGGTTATCTCACAGCCTCTAAGACGTCCTCCTCACGAGTGGCCTTGAAAATAAAAAAGCCCACAAATGGTGCAGAACTTACAATTAATGGCGGCTACGAAAAGGAATGTACTCACAGACAAAGCTGTAAGAAAAGCTTCCAATCTTTATTGAAAAATCATGGCTTAATAACAACAACGTTTTACTGAAATAAAATTATAGCCTCTTTCCTTTAAAATCTCTCCAGAGAAGCTCAGTTATTAAACTGATGTCTGAAGCTGTGATTCCTCAATAAAGACTGGTTACAGATTTGTCTGTGAGTACATTCCTTTTAGTAGCCACCATCATTTGTACGTTCTGTACCAATTGTGGGCTTTTTTGTTTTTCATGCTGCTCGTGAGGTGGACATCTTGGAGGCTGTGAGATACCCCTTGGAAATTGTCAGCGCCGCCATACATATACAACACGTTATAAACAGCTGAAGGAGGGGCTGAGGCTGGCTGCGGCCATTTTCATAAGGGAAGTTTCTTTTATTATACTTTATTACCTGCTTTTTTTTTGTTTTGTTATTGAGGTTGTGTAAATACAAAATGGAAAAACAAAACGAATGCCATGTGACAACAATACCATCCAGTCAGTTAAATAAGAAGAGGTAAGGAAAATAAGAATGACTGACAAAAATAGGAAAAGAGTGGGCTATTGTAACCTTTATTTTTTCATATTAGTTGCGTAATTGAGTGACTATTTAGCCAGCCACTTATGGACCAAGTGATTAAGGAGAAGGGATGGAGTAGGATAGTCACACTAAGGACCCAATTGAGTCTTAATGACATTGCCTAAGCGTGAAAATATCAAGATACATGCCAAAGTAAGGTAACATCATAGTTATAATGCTAAAATATAAACTTATATTGCATTCAGATTAGAGTCTCAGCAGGTAAACACTGCTTAAGATCTGTATTGGTGCGGGGGGGTGGGGTATGCGTTATATAATTCACTGTAGCTTTGAAACAGCAAGATTTAAATAAAAACTCAAGATCTATTCAATTATGCAGTAATAATAGTGACAGCAACAATAACAGTCCTCTTTACAACTAATGCACGAGCAGTAATCACTCCCTCGCACTAAACTAAAGGCTACATCTTGATATTTATGAGTATATATGAAATTTAAAAGGGAATATAATAAGCAGCTAGACGCTATGTGCTATGTAAAGATCTGAGATTAATTTATGTGTAGTTTAGGATATTATTTTATCTGCAACATCATAGGAACATATACCATTACTCAGAAATAAGTAAGTAACCCCACAGTAAGACAACTTATGTTAAAGTCTGGAAGGTTATTCCCCTGTTGCATTATCTCACGCCTATGAGTATAATATCAGGGTCAAATTCTATACTTAAGGCTGCTTTGCCTCCAAGATCTGTAGTGAGAGACTAGCATATACACATATGTATAAATACTCACACATGTATATGTGGGTTGTGATATTTAATGGCATACCGGGTTTAGTGGTGGCTTTCAGTACTCATGTGTGAGAGTTGGGACACATCCTATTAATAAAAACTAAGTAGAAGGTAGGATGCCTGTGGGAAAGCATACAGTAACTAGTTGCACTCTACAAATCTCCTAGAGCCTGTAGATTCAAATTAATCAGGCCAAGCCTAAACACCTACATGTAACCTGTTCAAAACTTTATGGGACACCACCCTGATACCCATTTGGGTGTAAATTAAAAATGGCTATGGTCTATGTGTCATCTAAATAAATAATACACTAGCAATAGGTAGCCAACTAGTTACACTGAAATAGACAATGTAAACAAGGTAAAATGTCAAAAAATGCACGAAGATAAATAACAAGGTAACCTTCATACTGTCACAAACTGTCCCCCATCTCTCTCTCCGGCATACTATAATATATATATAAAATAATGATTGGGGAGTGAATGTGAATGTTATGGACCCTGGCTTTCTTAAACATATATACACATTAACTTTATTATTATTAGTAGTAGGTCCATATTAAACCATGCCTAGAAATATTTAGTGACATGACGTAAAAAGTGGGTATTAATATCCAGTGAGTCTATAACCCCAATAGTGCAGTATAAACATTGTGAATCATAGAAGGCAAACATAGTGAGAACACATTATACCATCTAACATAACGGGTATCAAGTGCCAAGAATCTTTATGTAAATAGATCTCAAAACCAAGTCTAGGTCTAGCCTACACCAGATTTAGGTGAATGTCTGGGGAGAGCTTTGTAATACTGCTCCAGCATTAGTGCACATAATCGGGGGAGATCTTTTGACACATAAGTGACCACCAGTCCGGATGCTTTCTTTGCTGAGATTGGTGCGTTGTTCAGAGCTAGGGCAGGCATAATTTTAGGAGCGGAGTGTAACCCTGGCTTATGATTCCTTCCCTGGGACATATGCTGTAGCTCTGTAGAAGTAGCGGAGGAAGGTTCAACTGTAGAATGGGATTTCACAGCATTGCTGCAGGTATGCTGGCAAAGTTCTTCTTCAGTCCTGTCAGCGCCATCTTGTCTTCGGTCCGGTTTCTGGGTATTACTAAGTCCAAAACACTCCTCTCTGAGATCGCCAGAACTCATATGGCTCATGGACTGTTGGGACCGCTGTTATCAGCGGATGCTGGACCTCTGTCGGACTCTCCTGGGCACAAGCCTGGCTCTGTAAGTGGAGATTGTTTGACAACTGCAGACATTTGGTTGTGTAAAGTTGCAATCTCTTGTTTGAGGTCACAAAAATGTGTTTCCATACTTATTAATAAGGCCTCTATAGCTCTTTTGATTGCCGCCATCACAATTGTGATCACACTTGGTAGGCTGACCACGTTCAGAGAGAGCATGTTGTGTACGGTTATTGAATATCTTTTTGCAGCATTTTAATACCCCTCTCTGCGGAGACTGGCTCTAGTTATCTCCCTCTGTTAAAAAGGTGATAGCAAGTGCATAGAAAAAAACAAAATGTATTGCCTTAATAGATAACACACTGTAAGTGCGTAGCCGACATCGCACTGCTTATGCAAAAATATCCACCATAGTCTGCTCTCCTGTGTCTAAATACCATAGATTCTGGGGTCCGGCAGCTCAAGCTGTCAGTTAGACCAACTCCCGGTCTCCTAGTAGTTTGAGAGTTAGTTACCAAGTCGGGCTGCCACATGGGATAGGCCTTCATTACTGAACGTCTCTCGAGACTCTGGAATCAAGTCGCTGCAGCGCGATCTTTTTCAAAATCATCACCCCTCATGTGTAGTTGGTTGTCACTACATACTGCAGTCATTTGCAGATCACCTGAGATAATTGTAACACTGATCTTTAGATATTCAGCACAGAGCTCCAAGATCACACGTCCACGTCTTTGTTATTCATAATACTGGATGGTCAGTAATAAAATTTACTGAAGGCAGCTATAGGTTCACTAATACTAGACAACAATATCTCTGACGTTAATTTTGCTTTCAAATGACTTTATTGTGCTGTTAAGTGTATATATGTTCACTGGCCTTTAGACTTATAATGTAGATTTTTAATCTAAATCTCAAGTTCAAAGTATTTCTTTTAATAAATACAAACTGTGTTTCATATTTTCCATCGCTTTCATGTATTGAACATTCCATAGAAGTTTCTTACATGGATTCCTAAGTATACAATAAGTCATAGAGGAGATCATAAGCTGTCAACAGTGAGTGAATTTTGTATGTTTTGTATCTTATTTCAAAGGTGAAGACCTATGCACTTGTTCTATTGCTTCGGAGTTGACCTGCACAAATTACCATTTCATTTTGATTTTCCATGCTAGAGAATGTTCATTTGATTCTTGTGTCAGAGATGCACAGAGGTCATTCTTGTGCTGTTAAGTGTGTATATGTTCAATGGCCTTTAAACTTAGAATGTAGATTTTTAATCTAAATTTCAAGTTCAAAGTATTTCTTTTAATAAATACAAACCGTGTTTCATGTTTTTCATCGCTTTCATGTATTGAACATTCCATAGAAGTTTCTTACATGGATTCCTAAATATACAATAAGTCATCTTTATTGCGGGGTAGACAAGAATACATTTTTAGACATTTTTATTTTTAAGCATAATAATGCAAAAAAGTATTTTTTTTTTTTCATTAGAGTTTAAGGGCTCCAATAATATTATCTAAAAATATGAGTGCAAATAGCAAGTATGTATTAATAAACTGCCCATAAATTTCACAAACATGGAAATTAGTCTTAAAGTGAATGTAAACTCACGGTCACCTCTCATCCTCATGTTGTGAATCTTCAAAAATAAACATTAGTTTAAGTCATGATTTTTTTTTTAATTGAATAAGAAATGCGAATATAAACGTTTTTATCGCAATATTTCTTACTTTATTCCTACGCCCGCCATCTTGTCCCTCAGTTCCAAGTTGATAGACAGTTCCTTTAACGAATAATCAATTACACCCCGTGGCGTCCAGCCCCTTTTTTTCATCGTCATGCGATATAACTGCGCATGCGTTCCCTTCCTATTCGTGATTGACAAGCAATGCTCGTCCACGTCTAGCGCATGCGCTAAGCATTTACTACGATTCGCAATGGATCAGGGCACGCATGCGCATATTAGCCATAGTTTTAATACGCATGGGCTAATTGATTTCTCTTCGCGAGCGTGCTTCAGGACTACGTAATAGAGCAGGCGGGACTGCTCTATACGCAATGTAGTCAGAATACAGGAAGTCCAGGATGGGAGGTGTTATCCATCAGAACGGAGATAAGTTATAATATAAATTATAATAGGATAACATGAATTTTGAAGAAAAAAAACATTGCGGTTTCAATAGGTTTATTGAGAATTGTTAGTGTACATTAACAACCGTATAATTTACATTCACTTTAATTCAGTGCGAGTTACTTATAATAGTTATTATATTACTGGACAACAACAATACAAGTAAAAGGGAACTTTTGGTAATCAGATTCCTGCACACACAAAAAAAAAACCCACGTAATTTGATTTTGTTACTCAGTTACAACGTCATATATAGGCATATAAAGAATTGCCTAAATGTGTCATTATTAATACTATACAACATTTACTATAACAAAAAAATACTTTACTGTAAAATAAAAAACATTTCCTTCAGAATTACAGAATCGGTATGGTATTCCACACACTCATAGATTTCAATATTTTCAGTGCAGACACTGGGGTCAATTTATCAAGCTCCGTACGGAGCTTGATGCCCCATGTTTCTGGCGAGCCTAGACCGCTGCTCCATGACCTGTCCGTCTGCTCTGAGGCGGCGGACAGAAATCAACCCGATCGAATACGATCAGGTTGATTGACACCCCCTGCTAGTGGCCGATTGGCCACGAATCTGCAGGTGGCGGTATTGCACCAGCAGTTCACAAGAACTGCTGGTGCAATGATAAATGCAGACAGCGTATGCTGTTGGCATTTATCGATGTGCAGCGGACATAATACGATACATTGTATCATGTCCGCTCGCACTATAATAAATTGACCTCATTATATCAACAAGTTGTTAGCAGAGAGCTTACTTATTAAATAACACCAATGTTGACAAATTGTGCACACTAGCTAAACAGGGTTCCTATAAAATCACAAACACGTATGATCTCATTCTCCAACATTTTGAGAACTCTGCTATGCAAAAAATACTGGCAAAGTAGATAAATTGTAGGGACTTAACCATTGATGAAGAAGCTATTAGCACTAGCTTTAAAAAAGCACATGCAGTTACAATTTCTGCAAATTTATGAGAAACTCACATGAAAATTCTGCAACAAGCCTATATCACCCCTAATCTCTGCTCAAAATGGGTACCGGGGGCTAATAATATCTGCACTAAAGGCAGCCATGCCTTATCGGACTGGACCCACCTGTGGTGGGACTGTCCTAAATTGAAAAAAATCTGGTATAAAGTCTCTCACTGGCTAACAAAATTAACAACAGAGCAGGTATGTCTCTCAGCTCAACGTATAATACTCTTATTACCAAAAGACAGGGCATTTAAGTACAACACTTTTATCACCACAGTCATCATTTTGGCAAAACAATTAATATTAGCAGAATGGGCAGATACTAAAACACCCCCCTTTCAAAAACTTATAAGGAATGTGCATACTCAGATGTTGGTTGAGCAGGCAGATATGAAAGGGGATCCAAAAAATAGGATTAAACGATTTCTCCACAAATGGGAGGCTTATCTAATTTATATCCCAGCAGTTGTTAGAGATAGAGTCATCTACCCATTTAGGAACAGTCTCTATATCCTAAGTGAAAATCTTAGAAGTAACTGGTGTTTATCTGACTGCCAAACTGGAATACACCTCATTCAAAGGCAATTACAATGTTGGTTACACACTCGAACATTCGCTGACGGCATTTATCATTGCACAAGCAGTTCTTGTGAACTGCTTGAGTAATGCCGCCCCCTGCAGATTCATGGCTAGCAGGGGGTGTCAATCAGCCCTATCGTATAGGATCGGGCGGATTGAAGACCGCAGCCTCAAAGGCAGCGGACAAGTTATGGAGCAGTCTTTAGACCGCTGCATCATAATTGCTGTTTCCAGCGAGCCTGAAGGCTCACGTGGAAACAGGGGCATCAGCCCCCAAGTGTGTGATTGCAGAATAGCATATGCTAAGATTATTTTTTATTAAATTTTTTTGAATGATATGGAAAAAAGTTTAAATATTCAGAACAAAAAAAGCTAAAATAGTATCAAAGTTTAAGTTCTCATGTAAAAGCAAAAGAAGTGTTTACTTATTCAAAACTCAAATTTGTAAATCTCCCTAAATGTGGCAATGTAGACTACGAGGCCTATTTATTAAAGGTCTGTCGGACCTGATCCGACAGTGCGGATCAGGTCCAACAGACCTCGCTGAATGCGGAGAGCAATACGCTCTCCGTATTTAGCATTGCCCCAGCAGCTCTTGTGAGCTGCTGGTGTAACGCCGCCCCCTGCAGATTTGCGGCCAATCGGCCGCCAGCAGGGGGTTTGAATACCCTCTTACCTCATTAACAATCAACCCACATGTGAAGTCCAGCAGGTGCATGACCCGGTGCGCGTGTCATCAGACTGCGTTCGTTGCCTAGCACCCTGCCAACATTTGTCTATAACCGTTAACATGTAATTTTAGACATAACTAACACCTGTGCTACAAAACTTTACTTAAAAATTACTAAATACTATCAGTATGCACTACAGCTAGTTGACTAGACCGTATTTTAAATAAGTAAATAAGTAAATACTTAACAATGTTAAAAATGTCTGCAAACCATACAAAAGATCAACTAATTACTTGCAGAACACTTGTACTGTCTATTCGCTAATAAATATGTTAAGAAATGAATGCTAATAACTATGCTGATAATATTCGCTGCACGCTCTAAAGGCATATCATATTTCACATATGCTTAAAGGAGGTATAGCATAAAATTCTAATATAGATTCGCAGAGGAACAAGAAGTAAATTCAAAATAAACTAAGAAAAAATATTAAGAAGAAATATAAATATAAAATAAATAAATAGAAAATAAATAATAAAAATAAAATAAAAAATAAATAATAAAAACATAAGTAAAACGGGTAAAAATTAAACAAAAAATAAACATAAAGAGCCTACAACAAGAAACATATAGAAAAACATACCAAAAATTATAGGGAGATTGAAAAGAGGTGAGACTAGAAAGAAGATAGGAAACGGAAAATAAGAAGAAAAAATAGAAAAAGGAGAGAAAAGAAAAAGATAAGGGGAAAGAAGAGAAAAAGAAAAAGAGAAAGAAAGGGCGAAAGACAGAAATAAAAATCTGAATTAGTTTGGATTCATTTGTTTTATTCGATAGAGTCTGACTCTCTGGACTAATCCCAATTCTTTTGCCGTTCCATATTTATTATAAAAAAAAACAAACACGAATCAATCCGAATGCATCCGAAACAAATGAATGATATAACGAATAGATCCGAATGCATCTGAAACGAATTTAAGAAAATATCGAATTGATACAAAACTAAATTTTCCGGCATGCACATGTCTACTACAGACAGCCTCTTATCACATTTTTTTATTAGCTTTTCACAAACGGAGACTGCTAGTTCATGTGGGCCATATAGATAACATTGTGCTCACGCCCGTGAAGTTGTGCATGACACTGCACACATTGGCTAAAATGCAAGTCAATAGATAATAAATAAATAGCCATGTGATCAGGAGGGCTGTCAAAGAGGCTTAGATATAAATTTAACCATAGAGGTTAAAAGTATATTAATATAACCATGTTGGATTTGCAAAACTGGGGCATGGGTAATAAAAGGATTATCTATCTTTTTAAACAATAATATATTTTGAGTTGACTGTCCCTTTAAGTGTTGCTCTCGAACATAATCTAAAACACAGCTGTAAAATGTAGTACTTTTTAAGACCAGTAGAAAACACTTATTATTAATAATTTAGTGCAGAACTACATGAAGAACTCCACTACTTGCACACTATTGGCTTAGCGCACCCTTGGTTTAGTGTACTGTTAGCTTAGTGCTCGAGCCTACCTAGGTATGCTTTTCAACAAAGTAAGTGTGATAGATTGGAGATAGCTAATAATTTTAGCATTAGACTCTGCAACTCTATTTGTTTAACCCTAGCAGGGTCACTAGTGATAAAAGCAGATGCTCTAATGAATCAGAGCATGTAATTGTCCCACAATATCATGGGCCTTTAAATTCTGCTCACAAGCCCTATTTTTTTGTTTTGTTTGTTTGGTAGCTTTAGTTGTCAAATTTCTGAGGAATCTGGGAACCACCTTAGAGAGTGGGGCACAGAGTTTTTTTTATTTCTACTAATGGAGTACTACTGCCAAGGATTCCCTTGCTTTTTGTACTTAAAGGAACATGAAACCCAAATTTTTTCTTTCACTATTCAGATAGAGGATACAATTTTAAACAACTTTCTAATTTACTTTTATTATCTAATTTGTTTCATTCTCTTGGTATCATTTGTTGAGAGAGCAGCAATGCACGAATGGTTTCTAACTGAACTCATGGGTGAGCCAATCAATATATATATATATGCAGCCACCAATCAACAGCTAGAACCTAGGTTCTCTGCTGCTCTTGAGCTTGCCTAGATAAACCTTTCAGCAAAGGATAAAAAGTGAGGAAGCAAATTAAATAATAGAAGTAAATTGGAAAGTTGTTTAAAATTATATTTTCTATCTGAATCACGAAATAATTTTTTTTGTTTCATGACCCTTTAATTAAGAGATTAAACTCCAGCATTAATTTATTTTTTAAATTCAGACACTAGTGGTTTTTTCATTAGGAGTTGTGGTTAGGATTTGTTTTAAGTGGGGAAGTCACAGTTAGGGGTAATTGTGGTGAGGGGCATCAGGGCCGTGTGATTACAAGGGTTTTTTGGGGGTTGTTTTTCTAGTGGAAAAGATGTAGTTAGAATTATTGTATGGGGGGGGGGGGGGGAGACACATTTAGGGCTCCATTACAATTTTAGATAATGATCCAATTTAATGCTATTATGTAATATGCTTTGTTCTTGAGTATCCCTTGTTTAAAATCATACAAAGGTAGGCTCAGGGGCAGCAATGCACTACTTGAAGCTAGCTGGTGACTGGTGGATGCACATATATATGCCTCTTGTCACTGGCTCACCCAGTGTGTTCAGCTAGCTCCCAATAGGGCATTGCTGCTCCTCAGCCTAGCCAGGAAACCCTCCCCCCCCACTCGTGTTTTGTGTACTAGATTTTTAATATGGAGGAGCAAAATATGCCAGTGGAATTCTTAGCAAGACTTCCTAACATATAAACATCTGTTCTATTGATTTTTGTAAGACACCTTTCCCTCTAAAAAAAAGGGTTGTAAGCAGTTTAACGTAGTCTAAAAGTGGAGCAGTATTTTGCAAAAATAGACCGCTACCAGAAGCATCTATGCACTTGTATTACAAGTTGAAAGTAAAGTTTTACCGCTCAAGCATTAGTAACACTCAAACCAAATTTACCAGATGAAAGTAAACTGTGATTCACATTGTGAAATTACCAGAAACCTACCAGTAACACCTTTCTGCAAATCACTCATTAAGCATGAATACAGTATTCAGTACAAGTGTAAATATCAATAGCATTATAAAGTGTGAAACGACAATACCAATATTTAACCTTTAATAGCACAACTTGTAAATGAAATAATCTTACATTTAAGCTAGGGTATTATGGGTAAACAGTGCACGTATCTATGACGTGTACTATACATACATTACACTGTAAAATTGTTCATCATACTTTTTCCCCTAAGTTCGTCTATTGTAAATAAGTGTTTTTTAATTTGGTGTGTATTTGGTTTAGAAAAAATATTAACATGGTCACAATGACTGACTATGAACTGGCGATGTCCAGAAATGCACGTAAATACAGACTTCTGGAGTTTTTAAACTGCTGTAAGTCACTGGTGTTTAAAAACTGCCAGTGCATATGGAAAAAAAAAAAAGTTAAATTGCACGTAACAGTCTAACCCGCATCCGAAAAATAAACCTGAAAAGTCAAAACCCCTATATACGCCATAACTCCACATCGCAACTAATAATAAAATGATTAACCCCTAAACAACCAACCCCCCCACAACGCAATATAGCTAATTAAACTACTAACCCCTAATACACCACCACGCCCATTGCAAAGTATCTAATTGACCTATTAACCTCTAAACCGCCATTTCCCCACATCGCATTAAACCTAATTAACCTATAAACTCCTAGACTGCCAAACACAACGCAAATAACAAATTTAATTACTGAGCTCCCTAACCTAACACCCCCTAAATTAACCACAATTACATAAAAAAAATACTAAGTTACAATTAAAATAAAAAACCTAACATTACTTAAAAAAACTAAGATTAAATTAAATAACTCTAAAATTACAAAAAATAAGTCTAAAATTACAGAAAAAAATAAACCAAATGATCAAAAATAAAAAATTAAACCTAATCGAATACCCCTATGAAAATAAAAAAGCCCCCCAAATAAAAACACCCCCTAATCTAACACTAAACTACCAATTACCCTTAAAAGGGCCATTTGTAGGGCATTGCCCTAAAGCGATCAGCTTTTTTACATTAAAAAAATACTAAGTTACCCCTAACAGTAAACAAAAACCCCACAAAATTAAAAAAAACTAAACTACCCATTGCCTCTAAAGGGGCATTTGTATGGGAATTGCCCTTAAAAGGTTCAAATCAGCTAGTAGGATTTCAGTAGCTCTCATCCTATTGGCTAATTTGAACATTTCAGGCAATAGGAATGCAAGGTACTCCAAATATAAAACGGGTGCCTTGCATTCAATCTTCAGTGTGCGGCGGTGATCGTACGAAGAGGATGCTCCACGCTGGATGGCTCCGCGGTTGCCGGTTTTGTTCCGCGGGCACCTCCGCTCTGCGTCGCCTTGGTCCTGGATGAAGATAGAAGAGGTCCCCGTGCTGGAAAAAGATATCATCGCCTGGAAGAAGATCATCACTGCCTGGAAGAAGACCATCTCTGCCGGACTTCAGGAATGGTGAATACCTATTTGGGAGTTAGAGTTAGTATTTTTTTTTTTTTTTGGGGTGGCTTTATTTTTTAGATTAGGGATTTTTTGGGCTGCAAAAGAGCTGGTTGCTCTTTTAATGGCAATGCCCATACAAATGCCCCTTTAGGGGCAATGGGTAGTTTAGTTTTCTTTTAGTGTTAGTTTTTTTTATTTTGGGGGGTTTGGTGGGTGGGTGGTTTTACTGTTAGGGAGGGACTTAGTATTTTTTTAATGTAAAAGAGCTGATTGCCCTACAAAAGGCCCTTTAAGGGTTATTGGCAGTTTAGTGTTAGATTAGGGGGTGTTTTTATTTTGGGGGGCTTTTTTATTTTCATAGGAATATTAGATTAGGTTTAATTATTTTATTTTTTTATTTTAAGAAATGTTAGTTTATTTATTTTAATTGTAAATTAGTATTTTTTATTTTTATGTAATTGGGGTTAATTTAGGGGGTGTTAGGTTAGGGGGCTTAGTAATTAAATTAGTTATTTGCGATGTGGGGGGTTGGCGGTTTAGGGGTTAATGGCTTAATTAGATACTTTGCAATCTAGGGGTTGGCGGACTAGGGGTTAATAGATTTTATTTAATTATTGTGGTGGGGGATGACGGTTGACAGGTAGATATTGCGCATGCGTTAGGTGATAGTTAGAACTTCCAGTTAGTTACAGTGCTCACATATTCAGTGCTGCGCCTGCCTATGTGTGGCGAGGTGAAAATGGAATAAAATTTCTCAATTTTTGCCACGTAAGTCATTGCACTGAATATGTGTTACCGATTTGCGACGCAGTTCTATGTTAGTTTATGGGAGTAAAATTAGCGGGCGACGGGTGAAATATATGTGCCACATTTATATGCGGCGCCATATATGTGATAGCAATACCCAACTAAAAACTGGCGAAGCCGGCTTTTGCTGGCGACGCAGCATATGTAATCTCACCCAATGTTCATGCAATTTCACTGTACTGAACACATCTATGCAATCCTGGTTGGTACAGTGAGATTGCATAAACACTTGTGGTACAGTGAGATACAGTTTTGTGCGAAAGAAGCTGCACATTCGTTTTAGTGGTTGAAATTGCACCTTTTTACAAAACATATTTTACAGTGTGAAATAAGTTTCAAATCACACTGTAATGACCAGGAAAAGCTGCAGCCAATTTTTTATGCAAGATATTAATTTCCTGTACTGTTAATATTGTTTCTAAACTAAAATATGCCAATATAAAAAAAACACCCTATTAACGGTAAATAAACAAAGCAAAAATGTATAGTGAACAGTTTTACAGTATAATGCATATAAATTACACGTCCTACACATAGGTGCTGTACACCCTGTACAACTGTATAATGCCCCTTTCCTTTGAAAGACAAATAGCACTGCTTTCACAACCTCTAAATATATGATATTATCAGCACATCACAACATGAAATACTGTACTTTCAAAAATAGCCTTTATGCATTTAGGCCATTGTGTATTAAAGGGAAAGTGTACTGTGATTTTCTTTTCCCCCTTCAATGTGTTTACAATAAACCATTTTTTTTTTTTTTTTTTTTTTTTTTTTTTAATTTTTATTTTTATTGAGGTTGTGCGAATAATACAACATGAATGGGTTACCCCAAGATACACATGACATGAATAACAAAACCTTCATATAAACATTCAAAGGTATAGGTTATTATGATACACCAAGGAATACATAGTAGGGGAAAATCTGGAACCTCAATTTTATAATCTCTACTTTCGAGGGTTTCCTCATATGGCACATAAGGTCACTCTTGTACCTTAAACCACTAATGTATTCTAGAGGAAAATTAGTTTTTGAAATGGCCACTTTTGGGCCTGTATAGATATTTAATATGAAAAAAAGTCATATTGATAAGGGATCCATCACTGCTAATATTTTAGAATGGGTAAACAACTAAACAACAAATGGACAAATGGGGGAAAGGTATACCGTCAAACATTGTCACATAGTACAGAAATAACAGAAAGCACAGATCAGGCTTCGGTTCACGCGCCCTACTGCACTCTCAGAAAACTTTGTCTGCTAATACTGCTTAGTTACAAGAACTGGGGGCAAACTTAAAGTGCTATCTTAAGGACCTTAAAAACTGTACATAGTATAGGTATATACACAAAGTAAGATATATACACATAGACTATATGTAGTGTAGTATAATTGTATGGTTAAAGAGTAATAAATCAGATGCTCATAGGGGGAATTTTAGACTAAAAGTAGATCTCAGTTTTCAAAATATCAATATGTTAGGCAAGTTTTATCTCACAGCTCACACACAGAGGGGAAAAATATATTTAAAGAAAACTACAATAAAGAATAAAATAAAATATATGCAATAGCAGAGTCTAAACGTATGTACAGAACATATCATAGCACCCTTCCCAGAGCTTATATGCATTAGACTATTCCATCTTCATCGACAGCTCAATTAGGGTATGCAATTAAGTAAATATAGAAACCCCCTACATTATTTGGCAGAAAGCAAAATAGAGATTTGTTACACTCTCATGGGACACTTTAACTATTATTACTGTTTCCTTACAGAAACTACAAGCAAAGATGTGGTATCTCTGAGGTGGGGAAAGTAGGGCAGTGTAAGTCTCCCAAACGTAAGGTACTGCAAAAGTCCACCTAGTATAACATCTTGAGGGATTTTATATGTGAGCAGATCAGTGCAATAAACGTATAAACCGGTACTTATCAGTATTTTTTAAAACAGGCTCGGCTGCTCATTTCCATCTGACCGTTCTGAGATCAACCAATTCCTGACTTGTAATGTCTCTGGTGGCTTTCAGTCTCTACGGCTATGATGCATGGCTGAGCGGGGAATAGAGCAGTACTTATCCCTGATAAAGAAAAAAGAACCTTCCCGTCTGATCCGAAAGAGTCTGGCTGTACCGCTTGATCAGTGCGGATCTTGGGGTCTGCGTAGTCTGCTCTTGAATTGTGGCCACATGTCTGATCAATATCCTTATTGTCCATAAACTTTGGCCTCAGAAGAAGTTCACATAGGATCCATGAAGACAAGTTAGCGGTAGGTGACTGGCCTTTGTCAGAGTCTTTCAGGTCGCTTGTCAGGTGTGATGGTTGCAAGCGATGTCGGGGCCCTACAACACCGCTCGCCTCAGTTTGTGAGTCACCCATAACACCAAGATAGGTGCCGTCTTGGGCTGCGTTATAAGGCCTGTTCCATGGCCTCAGTTTCTCCATATGGAGCCGGCGCTCAGCGACAGGGCAAAGTCCTCCACCTATTTTGTCCCCGGCAATTAAGAATAGAGACCTGTGAGGGGTGACAATCTCAGATTTTGTGCACAAGGTCTCCGGCTCCAAATACTCGGGAGTGTGTAGGGTTTTGTCAGCGCCCAGACTCGCAGGACCAGTTGAAGGAATAACATCGCTGCTTGGCATATCCGCTCTGGAAGGGGTAAGATTGCTACCTTCTGGATAGCGGTCGAGATTTTGCCGATTGATTTTTTCAAGCGGGTGAACACCGCAGATAATTTTACACAGCTCCGTCTCTAGGCTCCGAAAGTGATCTTGCGTGATCCGGATCAGCTCGGCTGCCCATTTATCTATAATTGCCTCCATTTGTATGTTATAGTTCAGATGTATATTCCCCCGTAAGAAAAGGTATATAAGTAGCTCTCTAATAGCAATAGATGGGTCCCCCCTATAGGGTAAAAGGTGGCAGTCGTAAGTGACTGCTATACCCAGCCAGGATGCTGGGGGGGGTTCTGAGGCTCTGTTTTAGGCCGTCACCTTAGGCCTCAAAGGTCCAGATCTGTGCTCCGCGGTCATTAATACACTGCAGTTTTCAAGTAATTGGATCCCCAGAAGGGACATAAGTTTAAAGTCGCAAAATGTGTTTAACAGAAGACCAGTGTTCCAACAATAATTGACGGATTGTCAGGATCTCAGCAGGAGCTTCAGATATTGCGACCATTCATGGCCGCCGCCCGGACACGCCCCCCACAATAAACCATTTTACCTGCCAGAGTGTACTAAATTGTTTTAATTTATTTTGTCATTTCAAATTGCTGACTTTACCTGTTGTATCTTCAACTATACTGTAAATTTCAATACTTAAGTGCTGCTTATAGAAAAAATGTGTAAACAAGTATGCTTAGAAGAAATCAACCTCCCAGTGGAAGGGGGGGGGGTGCAGAGAGAAAATTTGTTTCCATTGTTCTCTCATAGTAATGTTCTCACTGTGTATACAGTAATAAAAAAAAGATGAGGATTTTGTGTAAATATAGAGATAAGCTAATGAGGTCTGCTCTCCCTGCAATCTCAGCCAATTTGTTTAGGTAATGGTTTCAATTAGCAGGCAGCTATTTCATATATAAAATATATCTAAAGGAGCAATTTCACATTTTAAACTGCAGCTGGGGGGGGGGTGACTGGCTCATGGGTGGTCTGGATTTTCTCTGTCATCTAGCAATCCCTTCTGTCCAGGCTGTGTTTGGGTCGCTTACTGGCTTACTGCATATATTTCACACCAGTCTGGCCTGTGCATTGCACTGGCCTGTGCATTGCTATAACAACATATGTTCACATTTTCAAAGTGAACATTTTATAAGTCAGGCACTAGCAATAGAATTATACAAGAACTGCACTCACTACTCAGCACAGTGCTGCTTATTAAGACAACATGTTGCCTATTGACATCTGCTGAAGAATTGCACACTACATCAAGCTAAACCTATTCTCTCTCCTCTGCTTTCAGGTACGTGAATAGAGACCCTGTCAATCTGCAACTATTCACTGCTCTGGTGTTTTTTACTCTCCTATAACTCTCTTCTGGTACGTGAATAGATACCCTGTCAATCTGCAACTATTCACTGCTCTCTGGTGTTTTTTACTCTCCTATAACTCTCTTCTGGTACGTGAATAGAGACCCTGTCAATCTGCAACTATTCACTGCTCTTTGGTGTTTTTTACTCTCCTATAACTCTTTTCTGGTACGTGAATAGAGACCCTGTCAATCTGCAACTATTCACTGCTCTCTGGTGTTTTTTACTCTCCTATAACTCTCTTCTGGTACGTGAATAGAGACCCTGTCATTCTGCAACTATTCACTGCTTGCTGGTGTTTTTTACTCTCCTATAACTCTCTTCTGGTACGTGAATAGAGACCCTGTCATTCTGCAACTATTCACTGCTCTCTGGTGTCTTTTACTCTCCTATAACTCTCTTCTGGTACGTGAATAGAGACCCTGTCAATCTGCAACTATTCACTGCTTGCTGGTGTTTTTTACTCTCCTATAACTCTCTTCTGGTACGTGAATAGAGACCCTGTCAATCTGCAACTATTCACTGCTTTCTGGTGTTTTTACTCTCCTGTAACTCTCTTGTGGTACGAGAATAGAGACCCTGTCAATCTGCAACTATTCACTGCTTTCTGGTGTTTTTACTCTCCTGTAACTCTCTTGTGGTACGTGAATAGAGACCCTGTCAATCTGCAACTATTCACTGCACTCTGGTGTTTTTTACTCTCCTGTAACTCACTTCTGGTACATGAATATTTACATAGAGCAAATTATTTTAGTTTGTTAATTTAGTCCTACATCTGTTGTACTGTTATCCAATGTGTTATTTCTAATGTTCATTTAATTGCCATGTGATGTTCACTCCTTATCAATACTTGCTATTATTCTAAAATGTATAGCTGTCTTATTCCATAGTTTTTAACCTCCCCCAAATGTTATTGTCTGTTTACTTAACATTTCACCCTGACCAGACCAGAATCTAACTTTCCAATTGGCCTTTCCAATTGTCTTTGATTAGCAATCAACTAAATTTAGTGGACTCAGCTGACTACCCTCCCTGCATATATTTCACACCAGTCTGGCCTGTGCATTGCAATGGCCTGTGCATTGCTATAACAACATATGTTCACATTTTCAAAGTGAACATTTTATAAGTGAGGCACTAACAATAGAATGATACAAGAATTAAGTGAACATTTTATAAGTGAGGCACTAGCAATAGAATTATACAAGAATTAAGTGAACATTTTATAAGTGAGGCACTAGCAATATAATTATACAAGAATTAAGTGAACATTTTATAAGTTAGGCACTAGCAATAGAATTATACAAGAATTAAGTGAACATTTTATAAGTGAGGCACTAGCAAAATAATTATACAAGAATTGGACAAGGATTGGGCAAGGGGCAAGAAAAAGGCAGGTACTTTTGTAATATTATGTTTGATATACCTTACTGTTTTCAAATGCAATTGCTACTGTAATACTGTGTCTTATGTGTTTAACTGGTTCAATCTTTGGTAAAAATGCCTATTATCTTCTTATTCCTTTTAGCTGCCTTTTGTCTCTATAACAAACTACTTTATTCAATTACTCCTTCTCCCTCTCCACCTGCACTTTTCATTAGCCCATCTCTCTTAAACTCACCTTACTTTTGTACTCACAAACTTTACCTATTCCTAAACACTCTCTCTCCCCCCTGCACCTTGTCTCAAAAGCAGTCTCACTACTGCAAATCTGTATCTCATCTTATGTCACTCTCCCTCTTGCTTCTACTAACTGCTGGTGACCCAACAATTGCCTAGCCGTGCACATCCATGTATACCATCCCACAGACTCAAAAAACAAAACTCTGACAACCTTACTCACATTCCTCTTGCATCAAATGCCACTTCCACTTTCACTTGTGCACTTTGGAACTCTCGCTCTGTTTGCAACAAACTCACTTCTATACATGACCTCTTTATCTCCCACTCCCTCAACCTTCTGGCCCTAACAGAAACCTGGCTCTCTCCCCTAGACACAGCATCCACTGCTGCTCTGTCACATGGGGGTCTCCACTTCAGCCACACTCCTAGGTCTGGTAAGAGACAAGGAGGTGGTGTAGGTATTTTACTTTCCTCTCGTTGCACCTTCCAACAAATACATCCCATCTCTTCCCTCACATGTTCCGCATTCAAAACCCACATGATTTGCTTATTCTCTCTTCTTTCTATACGTATCGCAGTCATATACCATCCTCCTGGCTCCTCAACTCAATTTCTAGATCACTTCGCTGCATGGCTACCTTATTTCCTTTCCTCAGACACCTCTTCCCTCATTCTTGGTGACTTCAACATCCCTCTTGACAATCCCCCTGCCTCCTCTGCAAAACAACTTCTGCAACTCACTTCCTCTTTTGGTTTGTCACAATGGACTGATTCTCCCACTCACAAAGATGGTCACTCCCTTGACCTGATCTTTAGCTATTGATGCACCCTCTCAAACTTCACAAACTCCCCCTTTCCTCTTTCTGACCACCATCTCCTTACTTGCAACATATCATCCCTCCCTACAACTCTCCCTCCTTCTGCTCCTCACACCAAACTTCACAGAAGCATTACGTCATTAGATCAACAACAGCTTTCTAATTCCCTCAATCCTCTCCTCTCATCCTTCTCCTCCTTTTCATGCCCTGACCAATCTATCTGCCACTATAATTCCTCCCTTACATCTGTCCTTGACAATCTCGCCCCTCTTACCATAGCTCGGAAATCAAACACTCATCCTCAGCCCTGGCATACTCCTCTGACACGATACCTACGCAGATGTTCCCGTACTGCTGAGCGGCACTGGAGAAAATCTAAGAGTTCAGCTGATTTTCAACATTACAAATTTATCTTGAACTCCTACTACTCTGACCTTATTTTCCATAAGCAACACTACTTCTCTACTCTTATCTCTAATCTTTCTTCAAACCCAAAACGTTTGTTCTCCACTTTCAATACTCTTCTCCGCCCGCCCCCACCTCCTAATACAACTTCTCTGTCAGCTCAAGACTTTGCCAACCACTTCAATAACAAAATCAACTCCGTCAGAAATGAAATCAGCTCTCAACATAATTCTATTCTCTCACCCCCTCAAATGCTCTCAATCAACCACAACCCACATAACCTTAAACTTAGCTCATTCTCCCCTGTTACTGAGGAAGAAGTTTCTGCACTTATACTGCGCTCTCACCTCACTACCTGTCCCTTTGAACCTATCCCCTCACAGTTACTCCCCTCCCTCTCTGCCACCCTTACCCCTATACTCACACACACTTTCAACCTCTCCTTCAGCACAGGTATATTTCCCTCATTGCTGAAACATGCACTGGTCACACCTATCCTCAAAAAACCTTCCCTTGATCCAACCTCCCCATCTAACTACCGCCCTATTTCCCTCCTCCCTCTTGCATCAAAGCTTCTCGAAAAACTAGCTTATGCACACCTATCCCATTTCCTTACAATGAACTCCCTCCTTGACCCATTGCAATCTGGATTTCGTCCCCATCACTCCACAGAAACAGCAATTGTTAAGGTTACCAACTACCTACTTACAGCAAAATCAAAAGGCCACTTCTCTCTGCTTATTCTCCTTGATTTGTCTGCAGCCTTTGACACTGTTGACCACCCTCTCTTGCTCCAAACCCTCCAATCCTTCGGCATATATGACACAGCCCTCTCGTGGCTCTCTTCCTACCTGTCAAACCGTACCTTTAGTGTAGGCTTCTCTGGGGCCTCCTCTGCCCCGTCACCACTTTCTGTCAAAGTACCACAAGGCTCTGTTCTCGGTCCCCTTCTCTTCTCAATCTACACGTCATCACTAGGTTCCCTAATAAAGTCCCACGGTTTACAATATCATTTGTATGCCGAAGACACCCAAATCTACTTCTCTGCACCAGACCTTTCTCCTTCCTTGCTAACCCGTGTCACTAACTGTCTTTCTCACATCTCCAACTGGATGTCCTCTCACTACCTCAAGCTAAATCTCTCCAAAACTGAACTCCTTATTTTCCCCCCCTTCTTCAAAACTCTCCACCCCCAATCTCTCTATAACTGTCGACAACTCCATCATTACCCCTACCCCGCATGCCCGATGTCTCGGGGGCACAATTGACTCAGATCTTTCTTTCACTCCTCACATTCAGTCTTTGGCTAAAGCCTGCCGCTTCCACCTTAAAAACATCTCTAAAATTAGACACTTCCTTACACAAGACATAACTAAGATTTTAATCCACTCTCTCATCCTCTCCCGCTTCAATTACTGTAACTCTGTCCTCTCTGGTCTCCCCACCTACCGCCTAGCTCCTTTACAATCCTTAATGAATGCCTCTGCCAGACTCATCTTCCTTACAAGTCGCTCTTCATCTGCTGCACCTCTCTGCCAATCTCTTCACTGGCTTCCTCTTGCCTCTAGGATCAAACACAAAATTCTCACTCTGACATACAAAGCCCTCAACTGCACTGCTCCCCCCTATATCTCAGACCTTGTCTCCAGATACTCTCCCTCCCGTCCCCTTCACTCTGCTCACGACCTCCTACTCTCCTCCTCTCTTGTCACCTTATCACACTCCCGTTTACAGGACTTCTCCAGACTGGCTCCCATCTTGTGGATCCACAAGAATCTCTTCTAGTTTTAAAAGCTTCAAGTGCTCCCTAAAGACTCTATTGTTTAGGGATGCATACAACCTACGCTAACCTTTCTTTATACCAGTTCCTCTCCTCCATTGCTATCCCCTGAACCCCCTTAGCATGTAAGCTTAAGAGTCCAGCTGTTTGTTGATCACCTTCTCAGTAGCTGACTACAACAGTGCAACTCTTGGCAGGGCCCTCTACCCATTTGATCCCTATAACTGTTTTTTTGTACTCCGCCTTTGTTAATAGCACTGCGGAATCTGTTGGCGCTCTACAAATATCCGATAATAATAATAATAATACTCTTATGTGTTGCCCAGAGCACTAGAGGATCCATGACCATCAGGCTCTACCATGTTTCTTGGGGAGTTTCCTTGCCATAGGATATCTTCTGCAGCATGGCCAGTTGAAGGTCTGAACATCAGGGAGGACTTCCATGCAATTCTGTTTTTACCAGTGCAGAGATTTTTTACTAGTGAAGACATGTTGAAGCTTTGCTGAGTCAGCAGTATAGGGGAACTTGGCAAGACCCTTAGTTCAGAATATACTTCAAAGCAATTTTAAAGTTGGAGTGGGTTGAGCTCTAGTTTGCTTTGGTAAGCACCCTGATGCTCACCTGGGTGTGGGACACTGCTGTTTTCTCCCTCCTCTTACTTATTTTGTTAATCTCTGGATTTGTCTTATTTATTAAAGAGACCTATAACTCTTGGAATGATTTGTCACTAACTATAGTTTGGACTGGACATTTATACAAACCTATTTGCCCAAATTTACTATTGCTCTAACAGAGATTCTGGTTCTAATCTGACAAATGTTGGTTATAATACTACTTAGTTTTGTATACTATATAATAGTCGTTATGGGTCTCTTCTCTTATTACCACTTCTTGCAATATGTATTTATTATCTTCTTGTTAGGTGAGGCAGTTAATCCTGTAGAGTTCCCCTTAATTTATCTTTATATTTTGGATTCAAAGCTGTGTCTGTGTTGGTAGATATAAATGTTTTAGCTTATTCTCTGATGCTTTTTCCTTCATGAGCTTATTGATGCATTTCCAGCAAGAGATAAGTGATATTTCTCTGGCAGCCTTTACTAAGAGGGCATAATGTTTTCTTAACTAGTGGACCCAGCTACCAAATCAGGGATAGGCACGGATCAAGGCTGTGTGGACATTTTACAAAGTACAGACGTTAGTGAAGGACACCAAAGTACATTTCAAATTAAAAACATCAAAAAACACTCTTTACAGAGAGGGTAGTGAATACATGGTGGAACAGCTATCCAGCAGAAGTGTTAAAGACAGTAAAGTAGTTTAAACATGCATGGGATAGGCATAACGTTATGCTAGATATAAGATAAGGCCAGGAACTAATGAAAGTATTCAGAAAATTGGGCAGACTAGATAGATAGGCTGAATGGTTCTTATCTGCCGACATATTCTATGTTTCTATAAAGCCGCGTTCAGGCAGCGCTCAGGAGCTAGTGGGGGTGCTTCACTCCCAGCGATGACGTGGCGCTAGGTGACGTCACATGCAAGGGAGCTTAGAAAAAATGTTCGCATGCGCAAAGGGATCTGCTGCACAATAATGGACTGCGCATGCAAACGTTTTGACTAAGCTCCCTTGTAGCTGTTACACAACACCGGTGTTATGCCGATAATGATTTCCCCAGTCTCTTCTCAAACATCGGAACTCTGACCCACCTCCATTCAGCTGCTCTCAGCTCAGCCCCTGTAGCTTATCCTGCACTGAATAAAGGTGGGTCAGAGTTGCGATGTTTGCCAAGAGACTGGGGAAATCATTATCGGCATTAAACCGGTGTTGTCCCAACATAGCTGTGTGGGATTTTGGAGGAGTGGGGAGGTATCCTGGGTGTAGTTTAGTAGAAGTGGGAGGTAGCCTGGGCGGACGTTAGGCTAGTGTGTTAAGAAACCATTCTCGGCATAACACCGGATAAGTCTGACAACAGCATTTAGGTCAGGGCAAATTGGGCATAGGTTAAGTAGCCTATCTCCACTTTGCCCTGTTCGAAATGCTGCTGTCAGACTTATCCGCCTCACCTGTCCATCCTCTGCAGCTTATAAAAACATGGCAGCCTCCACAGCAACACATGTGTGGAGGCTGCCATGTTGCCAAGCGTCTGTGCTTGCTCTGAAAAGTCCCAGCTTTTCCAGCATGCTAGAAGCGCTGAGACTTACGTCATCAGAGCGCTCAAAAAACGCCAGGCATCTCACTTGCAAGTGTGAGAAAAACGCTCCAAGCGAGTCCCAGTTCGCTTGGAGCGCTGCCCGAACGCGCCCTAAGTCAGGAGAGCGACACTTTGCTGTCAAATGGGCTGCACGTTGGACGCCCCTGGTCTAGTTCCACAAGTACAAATTAGTCATCTAATCAAACAAGTTTAAAATAACATTTATAAAAAGTCTGCTTGTGGTATTACCTTTTTATTTTATTTTTTGTTATATTGAGAGTCTGCATAATTGATGCATGATCATCATGTTTGGTTACTTACTTAGTTACGTAAGGTTTGTCAGAGTAGGCAGCGGTCTTCTACACGCAGACACCAGCACCACGCTGCCGCACAGATCCTCTTTATCTATGTTATTGACAACTATATTCTTAAGACCACAGATAACTATATATAATAATGAGTGCACTGTGTGTAGTTATGGCATATAAGCAAACTAGCACATATATACAAAGGATAATAGTATGTCACTTTGTATGTTACATCATGTTCCTGATGAATTTGTTTTTCTGTACTTACTATAGAAGTACAAGAGCGACCTTATTGTGAAAAAGTTGGATGGTTTTGATTAGTGATATACGCTAGTATTCTATATCAGCAAACCTATGTTTATATACAATTTCTCAATATATTTATTTTCAAATTTGATATTCAATCTTTAGAAAAAAAGAGGTTGACATTGCAATGTGTTTAGTAGTACTTACAAAACGTGTCTGTACAACACTCTACTGTTGTTTATTTGTATCCTATACCCTCAATAAAAATACAACAATGAAATAAAATAGGCTCTATCTCAGTGTTTCTCAACTATAGTCTTCAAGTACCCCTAACAGGCCAGATTTTCCTGATATTCTCACTAGAGCACAAGTGAAATAATGAGGCTATCAGTAACCACGGTTACTAACCTGCTCTCACACATCAGCTGATTATTTCACCTGTGCTCTAGTTATGATATCATAAAAATCTGGCCTGTTAGGGGTACTTGAGGACTGGAGTTGGGAAAAACACTGCTCTATCTCAATCATAAAAGAAACACTTTGTGTTCCATGTTTCTTTAATTATTTTTCAATGTAGATTTTTCCCTTTAATTTATACCTGTGCCTGCCTTTCAGGAACCCTTTTCTTTTTATTGCCACTCTGGACTTGGACTTGTGATTTTGAATGATAATTTCTGCTGTATGACCTTGTGCTTTTATCTCTTCTCTGTGTTCATCATTTGGTTGCTAGTAGTGACCAGCTACTTCATTGATCTAACACTTATATACTGTCTTTTTTGCAGCATTCACACTCTACATCAAGGGGCCAATTTATCATGGCCCGAATGGGGCCAAATTCATCTGTTTCCGCATGAGCCTTCAGGCTCGCCGGAAACAGGAGTTTCAGTTAAAGTGAAGGTCCATTTTGATGAATAAATGCCCGGTTTTTAATAAACCTATTAAAAACAAGGGCACTTTAATTCATCAAAATTGACATTTCACTGTTTTCTTCAAAAACGTACCTTTTAATCCTTGCAGCCGCTCCAGCACTTCCTCCGCTGGTCGCAAGCCATCTTCTCGGGTCCAAAATGACGAATCCGGCTTCCTCCAATCACAGCGTTACATCAGGCCGAGATTCCCCCAGAGGGGGGAAGCTGTGATTGGTGGAAGCCTGATTAGTCATTTGTGACGTCTGCAGAGGCTTCCGACAGCCGGGGGAATCGCTGGAGCTGCTGCAAGGATTAAAAGGTAAGTTTTTGAAGTAAACAGTAAAATGTCAATTTTGATGAATTAAAGTGCCCTTGTTTTTAATAGGTTTATTAAAAACCGGGCACTAATTCATCAAAATGGACCTTCACTTTAAGAAGCAGAGGTCTTAATTGATTGACACCCCCTGCTAGCGGCCAATTGGGTGGCATTGCACAAGCAGTTCACAAGAACTGCTTGTGCAATGATAAATGCCGACAGCTTATGCTGTCTGCATTTATCGATGTCTGGTGGACATGATCGCTACTGCAGATCATGTCCGCCAGACACATAATAAATCGGCCCCCAAGAAAGCAGGTGGGGCATGTCCCAGCCTAAATCTGAGGTTTTGCGTCAGTTTTTTTTTTGTTCATTCATTGATTTAGTTTCCCCTATCTATTAATTGTCGAAAACTGAATTAATGAATTTTGGACAAAATGTAATCAAATTTGTTTATTAATTTTGCAAATGAATGACAAATTTATAACATAAACACATTTTTGCTACTCAACGGTTTTAATTTATATCCAACCTCAATCTCTCCTACCTTTTCCAGTGGACTGTTACATTTGCTAGTGTAGCTTAAAGGGACAGTCTACACCATAATTGTTATTGTTTTAAAAGATAGATAATCCCTTTATTACCCGTTTCCCAGTTTCGCATAGCCAAGACAGTTATATTAATACACTTTTTACCTCTATGATTATCTTGTATATAAGCCTCTGCAAACTGCCCCCTTATCTCAGTTCTTTTGACAGACTTGCATTTTAGCCAACCAGTGCTGGCTCCCTGGTAACTCCACGTGCGTGAGCACAGTGTTATCTATATGACACACGTGAACTAAAGCCCTCTAGTGGTGAAAAACTGTCAAAATGCCCTGAGATAAGAGGCGGCCTTCAAGGTCTAAGAAATTAGCATATGAACCTCCTATGTTTAGCTTTCAACTAAGAATACCAAGAGAACAAAGCAAAATTGGTGATAAAAGTAAATTGTAAAATTGTTTAAAATTACATGCCCTATTTGAATCATGAAAGTTTTTTGGGACTAGACTGTCCCTTTAAACCATAATCATTTCTCTTATTTGGTCATAATGATAAAACACCATCTCTGGTGATTAAAGAGTGTTGTAGACAAACTGTTTTAATGAATATTCTGTGGGTACTTTACATTTTCTATTTAAACAATAACAATAGATTTAGTTTATATTTATGTATTTCTACGTTTTTGTGTAATACTTCAATCAAAGTTGTAAAGCTATGGAATGTACATTAAATAATTAATTAAACACCAATTTAGGTTGCAATGAGCTATTTGTCAGACCTCAGATACTGTGTACTATGTTGTTTGACTTGTGATTATCATCCTCTGGGCCCAAAAGGCAGCATAAGGGGTTAATAATAGTCTGTATATTACAGGCAATAATCTTAAAAGCAAGCCGCAAGGTATTTCATTAAATCATGTCATCTCCTGAGTATGTGCTTTCCTGTGCCCCTTCTTTCTCTTTGTGACAACCAATGTGATGTATTTATTTGTGGTCAAATTATGCAGCACCTCTCTCGCTACCAACATATTGCAGGAATGAACAGTATCAGGAATCCTGCATGTATTAGAGATGACTCTGCCCTGGGCAGATCTGTATTGATAGCTCTACATAGGGACCTATTGATCATGCTGCACAAAGTCATGAAAAGGCAAACTATGCTGCAAATTACAACATTTCTACACTGTGAAACTTTATCATAATTTATCAACATGACTTGCAACGACACCAGGACTTCCATGGACTATTCAATGATTAAATCATAAAATAAAATAGTTAATCAAAGTTAATATAGCAAGGTGTAAACAATGTACCAGATATAAACAGCAGTCAGAAGCATTATGCTGAAAATCATGGCTGCTACAGGAAACTTAAAGGGATCTTCTGATATAGAAATGCACTTCAGTACATTTTCAAATGTAATTAGAAGCATTATTGCATTACACTTAATAAATAATGTCTTCAGTAAAATCTAATACTGTAGTGAATTTATTATGCACAGAGTTTGCAGAGTATACCTACATATGCTACATACATTGTACCTGCTCAGAACAATCAAGTGAATACAAGACCCTTGGAATTAGCTAGCAGCGTGCATAGAAATGGAGATTAAACCACACTGCTTAAAGAGACAATAACCAATTTGCAATTACAAGATTTGTTTTGCTAGTCAATAAATTAACATAGCACAAAACACTTCAAAAATACATTACAAATACAGTATCTCGCATAGAGATACATACATAGAGATACATACATATACATGTCTAAATATGTATATGTGTGTGTGTGTATATATATATATATATATATATGTGTATGTACATATATATTTATATGTATTAACAGACATCCAAACACATATATACAAATATATAGACATATATATATAGAAGTGCATTGGAAAACAACAATTTTCCAATTTACTTTTATCACCAATTTTTCTTTGTTCTCTTGGTATTCTTAGTTGAAAGCTTAACTTAGGAGGTTCATATGCTAATTTCTTAGACCTTGAAGGCCGCCTCTTAAGAATGCATTTTCACAGGTTTTTCACCACTAGAGGGTATTAGTTCATGTTTTTCATATAGATAACACTGTGCTCATGCATGTGAAGTTACCTGGGAGCCATCACTGATTGGCTAAACTACAAGTCTGTCAAAAGAACAAATAAAGGGGCAGTCTGCAGAGGCTTAGATACAAGATAATCACAGAGGTAAAAAATATATAAATATAAATGTTGGTTGTGCAAAACTAGGGAATGGGTAAACAAGGGATTATCTATCTTTTAAAACAATAACAATTCTGGTGTAGACTGTCCCTTTAAGTAGATGAAAACATGTATGTGATGAGAGCAGGAAGTGACGTCACTGTTGGTGGGTGGGGCTTAGGTCCGGTTGTCTGTGTCGCAGTTAGTTAGGGAAATCAACCTGACTAGATGTATGTTTCTATGCTCTGTAATAAAATAGAGTTGTACCATCATTGCTGTGTCCTGCATATGTCCTGCATCTCATGACATTGTGTCAGAAGTTCTTGTCTGCGCTTCTGTTCCTGATCGATGACAATGTCAAAGTTTACCCCACCTGAGCCTTTTGACTTTTCTCAGCCTGCAGCTTGGCCCACATGGCGTCAGCGGTTTCAGCGCTTCAGGATTGCTTCCAAACTAAACATTGAGAGTGGTGAAGTACAAGTTAATTCTCTTTTATACTCTATGGGGAAAGATGTGGAGCCAGTGTTCAATGCTTTTACTTTCCAAGAAGGGGAGGAATTTAACTTTGATATAGTTATGGATAAACTCAGTGCCTACTTTGTGCCCAAAAGAAATGTGATTCATGAGAGAGCTTGTTTTCACAAACGTAATCAGCGTGTGGGAGAATCTGTGTAGTCATTTGTGCGCAGCCTGTATGAACTAGCTGAATTCTGTGAGTTTGGTGTTGCTAAAGAAGAGCAAATCAGAGACAGAATAGTTATTGGAATTGCAGATGCTGAAGTCTCACTGAAGCTGCAGTTAGAGCCTGATTTAACATTAGATGGGGCTATTAGGATGGCCCGCCAGAGTGAATTGGTGAAAAAGCAAAGTGCTGATCTGAGGTCTGAGAGTATTGTGGATGAAGTGCAACAGTTCAGGAAAACTGCTAGTGAAAGGCACAGTGTGAGCGGTAGATCTAAAGTAACGGATAGACCTAGAAGTGGATGGGCACAGCATGCCCTATGCACACGGTTCAACCATGCCCATGATCAGAGTGTTATATGCACGGCCAGAGATAAAAGATGCAGAAAATGTGACAGAATGGGTCATCTTGAAGTGGTGTGTAAAAATGAATACATTAAGGAGATGCAGGTGGATAGTGACCAAGAGGGTCAGGAAGTGTCTTTTGTGGAGTCTGTTGTGGAACGGCCAAGCTCAGAGGAAGATTGGAAGGTTACTTTTACTGTAATGGGAGCCAAAGTCGATTTTAAGATCGATACAGGAGCAGATATCACTGTAATGTCTCTTGCTGCATTTATGAAACTGCCTCGACAACCCCAGCTGGCGAATGTTACTACAAATGTCCATAGTCCTGGTGGCCGCATTGATTGTGCGGGGAAATTTCTTGCCAACTGTGAGTACAAGCAAAGGAAATTCACTATGTGGGTGCATGTGATTCGAGGTCAGTGTGTTAGCAATTTATTGAGCAGAAAAGCAGCTTGTGACTTGGGCCTAGTGGCCAGAGTGAATGAGATCTCTGAAGATATGTTTGGCGTATTGGGCCTACTAAATTGCAAGCCAGTCCATATAGCACTTAAAAGTGACGCAGTCCCATACAGTATTTCTACTCCCCGTAGAATTCTGTTCCCGCTCATGCCTCAAGTGGAGAAGGAGCTTATGTGCATGAAGTCTATGGGGGTTATTGAAGAGGTTGTTGAAGCAACTGATTGGTGTGCCCCCATTGTTCCTGTTGCAAAGAAAAACGGAAAGGCAGTGAAGAGAGAGAGATTTGTGCTGCCGACATTAGAAGATATAGCTCCAAAGTTGGCTGGGGTGAAGTTCTTTTCTACATTGGACGCTTCTAGCGGCTTTTGGCAGATCCCCCTAGATCCAAAGTGCCGCAAACTGACTACCTTGACTACACCGGTAGGTCGGTTTTGCTTCTGCAGACTCCCCTTTAGGATATCCTCTGCTCCTGAAATCTTTCAAAGGGAAATTAGTTCTCTCCTAAGAGACCACGTGGGCACGGCAGTCGTCATGGACGACATGCTAGTGTATGGGTCTACAGTAGAGGAGCATGATCAGCGTTTAAGTTGTGTGCTGCAGGCTATCAAAGAGTCTGGGCTGAAGTTAAATAAAGAAAAATGCCATTTTAGGAAAACTGAATTATGTTACTTTGGGCATATTATCAATAGGGGTGGCATCAAACCAGACCCCGAGAAAATTAGTGCTATTGAACAGATGAAAAGTCCTTCTGATGTACATGAGCTAAGACAAATATTGGGCCTTGTAAATTATGTGGGCAAGTTTCTTCCAGATTTAGCCACAGTTCTACACCCCATCACAGAGTTGCTAAAGAAAGACGTTGCCTGGGTCTGGGGACCTTAACAAGAAAAATCTGTTATGCAGGCCAAGTCACTGCTGGGGTCTGCCCCAGTGCTGGGGTTCTACAACCCTTCCAAAAAGACTGTGGTTAGTGCTGATGCAAGCAGTTATGGGTTGGGGGCTGCTCTCCTGCAGTTAAATGATAATAAACTACAGCACATCGCCTACTGTTCCCGCACACTGACGGCTGCTGACTCAAAATACGCTCAAATTGAGAAAGAGTGCCTGGCTGCGGTTTGGGCCTTTGAGCCCTTTTTTAGCGTTACCTTGTAGGTTTGGAGAAATTTAGTCTGGAGACTGATCATAAACCACTTGTCCCTCTAATCAACTCCTACGATCGACAAAACACCCTTAAGATGCCAGAGACTTTTAATGAGACTACTCAGGTTCAATGTTCAGGCAGTGCATGTGCCAGGGAAGCAACTGGTTGTGGCAGATACACTATCCAGGCTCCCGCTGGCTGCTGCTGAAAAGTCTTCAACCGAATCGGATGTGAAAGTGTATGTTGATTTGGTTCTGGCCTCTAAGTCCATTTCTTCAAGGAAACTAGAAGAAATAAAGAAAGAGACATATTGGGACACAGATCTGCAAGAGGTTATAAAGTACATAAAAGAAGGCTGGCCCGAGAGCCGGGCAGCCTGGATGTCTTTAAGTTCTTACCAGTCAGAGAGGTCACAGCTCACGGAGCTGGAGGGGTTGGTGCTGTTCCAAGACCGCATCGTTATTCCTGTCAGCATGAGGAAGGAGTTGTTAAACAGGATTCACGAGGGCCACTTAGGTATTACAAAGTGCAGAGAAAGGGCAGCTACAGCTGTGTGGTGGCCTGGGATCAGATCCGACATTGTAATTAACGTGTCTAAATGTGCCTTTTGCCAGGAACGCCGGCCTACTCAGAGAAGGGAGCCCTTGATTTCTACTCCGCTGCCTGCAGGGCCATGGCAGAAAATAGCTGCTGATTTGTTCGAACTGCACGGGAAAAAGTTCCTTGTTGTGATCGACTACTATTCCAGGTATTTGGAAATTGCTCCCTTGAATGATATCACAAGTCAAGCCGTTATCATTCGTCTGAAGAGCTTGTTCGCCCGGTGGGGCATTCCAATGGAGCTGGTGAGTGATAATGGCATGCATTTCGCTTCTACAGAGTTCAGTGCTTTCAGCAGGGAATATGACTTTGTACATTCCACGTTAAGTCCACATTACCCGCAGGCCAACGGAATGGCTGAAAGGGCAGTTCAAACAACAAAGTTCATTTTAAAGCAATTTGAGCCGTACCTAGCCCTCTTGTCCTATAGAGCAACGCCTATCCAAGCCACCGGGTTTAGCCCGGCACAGCTGATGCTAGGATGCCAGATTCGTACCACCTTACCCTCAGTGGGTGTCTTCAAGCCGACTGGCTCTATTCCTCGGGACGAAGTCCTTAGGAGGGATGAAGAGGCCAAAAATGGCTATTGTTTCTTCTACGACAGGAGACATTCTGTCAGGCCCTTACAGGAACTAAATGCGGGGCAAAGTGTCAGAATTAAACTGGATGATGAGAAGAAATGGAAGACGCCTGCTACGGTAATTGGACGCTCTCCAGAACCAAGGTCTTATGCAGTCCTTACTGATGGAGGGACGGTTACACGCCATAACCGGAAACATCTTCAGCCTGTACCTGAGAGTTTGGAACTGGATGCCTCAGTACCACCACCGGTGGGATCCCCTGTTCTAAAAGGGGTGCCTTCCCCTCAGCAGGATCATAGTGGGGATATGTCTTTGCCTCCAGGGGACTCTCATTCACCTTCTTCTGTATCAGAGGATAGTTCATGCAAAGTTACATCAAGCGGAAGAGTGGTGAAACTTCCGGCCCGATATTGGGACTAACTTTAGCTAGAACAGTGACCGGAAGTATGGGCAGAATAATCCCATGGTCACTGAGGACTAGGGTAGTCTACCCCGATGTTCAAGTCAGGATGTAATTTATGTTGTTCATTTTTCCTGTAACCGATTTGTTATATACTGTTCAAAAATGTTGTTGTATACTCTGTTTATATGCCATGTAATTTGTTATATTCAAATATATACTTCGCCCTTTGAAAAGGGGGAAGATGTGATGAGAGCAGGAAGTGACGTCACTGTTGGTGGGCAGGGCTTAGGTCCGGTTGTCTGTGTCGCAGTTAGTTAGTGAAATCAACCAGACTAGATGTATGTTTCTATGCTCTGTAATAAAATAGAGTTGTACCATCATTGCTGTGTCCTGCATATGTCCTGCATCTCATGACAAAGTAAAAGCATATTTATTCATATTTAATAAAGTGTTATACTGTGTATTTACTGTAAATATTTCACATTCCAATGTTCTTCACATAGGGCAATATGTTCTAAATATTTTTAAATTGATAGTCCTATATATATTTGTATATATCTATAACTATAGATAATTATATATATATATACTGTATATATATATATATATATATATATATATATATATATATAGAGGTATAGATATATATTGAACCAAAATATCATCAGATATATGTAGAAATATGTATTTATGTATAAATAGAACATATTATCCTATGTGAAGAACATTGGATTGTGAAATATTAATATTTTTATGTCAGGTTAGCGCACTTGAGAATATGCAATAGGCTTTGCGCTTGAGTAGGATGTTAATACGTTAATACAATCGCGATATTCAAAGTTTGACTTGTTGCGTGCAACAGGGTTGCACATGAGCGAAAACTTTTTACTGTCAACTTGTAATACAATCACTACTCAACGCACGCAAAAACCTTATTGCTAGCGGAGTTAGTGCATGAGCGGAAGCGTTAAATACTGCTCCACTTGTAATCTGGCCCTTTATGAGGGATGTTTTTTTATTTTAATTTCCAGGTAATGTTCTACTTTAAGGGACATGAAACCCAAACATTTTCTTTCATGATTCAGATAGAGAATAAAATTTTAAACAACTTTCTAATTTACTTGTATTATCTAATCTGGTTCTTTCTCTTGGAATCATTTGTTTAAGGAGCAGCAATGCACTACTGGTTTCTAACTGAACACATGGGTGAGCCAATCACAATCAATATATATATGCAGCCACCAATCAGCAGCTAGAACTAGGTGTTCTGAGCTTGCCTAGATAAACCTTTCAGCAAAGGATAACAAGAGAAGGAAGCAAATTAAATAATAGAAGTAAATTGAAAAGTTGTTTAAAATTATATTCTCTATCTGAATCATGAAAGAAAATTTTTGGGTTTCATGTCCCTTTAAATTGTTTTATTTGTAACCAAAAAATTCACATTTAAACTCTATGCTGAGCAGAGACCTCTAAACTGTCGAACAATACAATGATGAATAGGAGCTCCTGTGAATATCTATACATTGCTGGCCACTCTACTTGGTCCATCATTTTACTCTATCACACCCATCTTTATATTTCCCCATGGACCAGGGACGTGTGGTCAGGGGAAAAAAAAATAATGTTAAAGTAAAATAAAAATAAAAAAACTCACAGAATGTTCTGACCTTAGCTGCAAATACATGGACAGAGGTAGCAACCAGCTCAGCCTCCCTTGATTGTGCAACATCTTAGAAGGTGCTGTATGGGGCACCTGCCCACTGTCTCTCAGGTCAGGAGTCCCATTTCATCATTAAGCTAATCAGGAAAAAACCTCAAGTGGGGCAGCTCTCATATCTGCTTCTTGGGCAGTTAGTGTAAGAGAAGCAATGACAATCTGTGCTGAGTTTTTTCTTTTTTTTAATGTGTGTATGAGTATTTCTGAGTGGCTGACTTGTTAGTGAGAACATGTTTCCCTGTGTCTGAGTATTTCTGTGTGTCTGTGAGTGTATGTGTGCATTTGAATGTTTTTGTTTGTGTGTGCCTGAATGTTTCTGTAGATTTTTAAGTATCCAACAATTGAACCTCTATCTGGTTCATATGTGTGTTTATACTAGCCAGTGCCTCACCAGCCACTGTCCTCATCACACTGCCATGGACTATTAGACAATAGAGGCTGTTTTTTGACACATCAATGGTGCTGTTACATGACTTTGTGATCATATGTGGCTAAAACTATAACTTTTAACTTCCCCAACATTAAACAGCATATTTGAATAAATAATAATTCTATTACCACTCTCTCTAACTTGCTTTCTGAATCCTTGGGTTCTGGATTCTGATGTGGGTGACTAAGGGGCTGCAGGGTTTTAAGGTTTTATGTCCAGTCTGAGATGGGCATGTTGATTTTAGAAGAGCTTTGGGAATAAGGGGACTGATCTTAAGTGTGAAGTTTGCATGTGCCTGAAAGAGGTGCTGCAGTGTTATGGGATCTGATTTGAGAGGATGGATGGTTGAATCTGAGCTCTGATGTTTGCATGTGCCTGAAAGAGTGGTTCAAGTTCATGGGGTCTGATCTATAGTGTGATGGGGAATTGTGGCTTAAAGTAGTATAACAGTGTCTTAGGCTCTAATGAACTCTGATATGGATATGTGGCTGACTTAGGGCCTGCAGGGCCACAGGGTCTAATCTGAGCTCCTATGTACATATGAGGCTGACTGAGGGCCTGCAGGGCATTGGGGTCTAGTTTGAGGTTTCATGAGGGCATGTGGCTAAATGAGGATCTGCATGGCCTTGGGTCTGATCTAAAGTCTGAAATATGAAGCTGACTGAGGGGCTGCAAATCCATGGGGTCTGTTTTTAGACCTGATAAGGCTATGTGGCTGACAGACAGGCTTCAGGGACCTTTGGTTTTGATATAAGATCTGCAGGGTTAAGGCATTTGACCTGAGGTCTGATGTGAGTATGAAGCTTATAGAGGCTGCATTGTCTTGGGGATTGATCTTTGATCTGATGTAGGTATGTGGCTGACAGAGGGACTGCATAGTAATAGCATCAGAAGTTATGATAAAAGTTATGGTTTATAGAGGAGTTGCAGGTATTAGACCCCTGTGTCTGACATAAGATCTTATGTTTATATGTGGTTGGAAGGAGGGTTTTAGGCCTCTGCTGTCTGATCTTAGGTTTGAAGTTTGTAGCTGACAGATAGGCGGTTAAGCCTTGGAGTCTGTTATCTGGTCTGGTGTTGGCATGTAACTGACAGAACACTTGCAGGGCTATAGGGTCTTGGCTAAGCTGATGGGTTTCATGTCACTTACAGTATAGAGGTGTTGACATGGTGTCTGAGGTCTTTACTACACCAAATGAGTTGCAATAGTTGTACAGGTGCACATGATAGTTCTGTATGATCACCTGTCCGGTGACTGAATATAGGTATAGCAGGGGCATATTTTGGCCTAGGCAAACAAGGCACTTACCTAGGGCAGCAGGTTGGGAGGGGGCAGCACTTGTTGTGGCTATATTTGTAATAAGCTTCCAGTTATTTTAGAAGTATTATACAGGTATATAATTGGAGACTTTGGCCAAAGAGCTTACATTCTAGAGTTTATAATAAGAGACATCCCATTGAGCTTATAGTTTAGAGGTGGCACTGAACCTTTATTTTATTCAGATAGCTATTGGGGTCTAGTTATCAAGCCGTCAACCTCAAATACGCTGGAATTCCGCAGCGTATTTGTGGCGAGGCTGATTCGCCTTAGTTATCAAAGGCTAGAGACCGGCAAAAGTAGAATTTTGTGACGTAAACTTCGATCCGCCGGACTCAGTCCGACACAGATCGATTCTTACGTCACTCCAGATGTTCCGCACACAAGTGCGGTACAATCTGACTACTTTTGCTAGTTATCAAATGACTAGCAGGTACGCTCGGCACTTTTCAGGCCCATCGTACCTGGTTTTCAATCCGCCGCCCTAGAGGCGGCGGATCCCATAGGAATTAATGGGAGTCTGACCATAGCGAAAGTACAAGTTCGCTGCTGCCAGACATCCCATTGATTCCTATGGGAAATGTCTGCACCTAACACCCTAACATGTTCCCCGAGTCTAAACACCCCTAATCTGCCCCCCCTACACCGCCGCAACTAAATAAATATATTACCCCCTAAACCGCCGCTCCCGGAGCCCACCGCAAGCTACTCTATACATATTAACCCCTAAACCGCCGCTCCCGGAGCCCACCGCAAGCTACTCTATACATATTAACCCCTAAACCGCCGCTCCCGGACACCGCCGCAACCTACATTATACCTAGTAACCCCTATCCTGCCCCCCCTATACCGCCGCCCTCTATAATAAAGTTATTAACCCCTAATCTGCCCCCCTACACCGTCGCCACCTATAATACATTTATTAACCCCTATCCTGCCCCCCCTACACCGCCGCCACTGTAATAAAATTATTAACCCCTAAACCTAAGTCTAACACTAACCCTAACACCCCCCTAACTTAAATATTAATTAAATAAATCTAAATAATATTTCTATTATTAACTAAATGAATCCTATTTAAAACTAAATACTTATCTTTAAAATAAACCCTAATATAGCTACAATGTAAATAATAATTATATTGTAGCTATCTTAGGATTTATTTTTATTTTACAGGCAAATTTCAATTTATTTTAACTAGGTACAATAGCTATTAAATAGTTATTAACTATTTAATAGCTTACCTAGCTAAAATAAAGAGAAATTTACCTGTAAAATAAAAACTAACCTAAGTTACAATTACACCTAACACTACACTATACTTTAATAAATTATTCCTATTTAAAACTAAATACTTACCTGTAAAATAAACCCTAAGATAGCTACAATGTAATTCATAATTACATTGTAGCTATTTTAGGATTTATATTTATTTTACAGGTAACTTTGTATTTATTTTAGCTAGTTAGAATAGTTATTAAATAGTTATTAACTATTTAATAACTACCTAGCTAAAAGAAATACAAAATTACCTGTAAAATAAATCCTAACCTAAGTTACAATTAAACCTAACACTACACTATCATTAAATTAATTAAATAAATTAACTACAAATAACTACAATTAAATAAAATAACATAAACTAACTAAAGTACAAAAAATAAAAAAAGCTAAGTTACAAAAAATAAAAAACATAAGTTACAAACATTTAAAAAATATTACAACAATTTTAAGCTAATTACACCTAATCTAAGCCCCCTAATAAAATAACAAAGCCCCCCAAAATAAAAACATTCCCTACCCTATTCTACATTAAAAAAGTTCAAAGCTCTTTTACCTTACCAGCCCTTAAAAGGGCCTTTTGTGGGGCATGCCCCAAAGAAAACTGCTCTTTTGCCTGTAAAAGAAAAATACAACCCCCCCAACATTAAAACCCACCACCCACATACCCCTAATCTAACCCAAACCCCCCTTAAAATAACCTAACACTAATCCCCTGAAGATCATCCTACCTTGAGTCGTCTTCACTCAGCCGAGCCACCGATGGAACTGAAGAGGAAATCCGGAGCGCCAGAAGTGATCCTCCAAGGGGCGCTGAAGAAGTCTTCCATCCGATGAAGTGATCCATCCGATGAAGTGATTCAATCAGCCAATCAGATTTTTCCTACCTTAATTCCGATTGGCTGATAGAATCCTATCAGCCAATCGGAATTGAAGGGATGCCATCTTGGATGACGTCCCTTAAAGGAGCCTTCATTCGTCGTTAGTCCGTCGGGGAAGAAGGATGTTCCGCGTCGGTGGGATGAAGATCGATCCTGAAGCAAGAAGATTGAAGACCCCGCTTGGAAGATGACATCGCCCGGATGGAAGATGATCTTCAGCGCCGCTTGGAAGATTACATCGGCCGGATGGAAGACTTCTTCAGCGCCGCTTGGAGGATCACTTCATCGGATGGAAGACTTCTTCAGCGCCCCTTGGAGGATCACTTCTGGTGCCCCGGATTTCCTCTTCAATTCCATCGGTGGCTCGGCTGAGTGAAGACGACTCAAGGTAGGATGATCTTCAGGGGATTAGTGTTAGGTTATTTTAAGGGGGGTTTGGGTTAGATTAGGGGTATGTGGGTGGTGGGTTTTAATGTTGGGGGGGGTTGTATTTTTCTTTTACAGGCAAAAGAGCAGTTTTCTTTGGGGCATGCCCCACAAAAGGCCCTTTTAAGGGCTGGTAAGGTAAAAGAGCTTTGAACTTTTTTAATGTAGAATAGGGTAGGGAATGTTTTTATTTTGGGGGGCTTTGTTATTTTATTAGGGGGCTTAGATTAGGTGTAATTAGCTTAAAATTGTTGTAATATTTTTTAAATGTTTGTAACTTATGTTTTTTATTTTTTGTAACTTAGCTTTTTTTATTTTTTGTACTTTAGTTAGTTTATGTAATTGTATTTAATTGTAGTTATTTGTAGTTAATTTATTTAATTAATTTAATGATAGTGTAGTGTTAGGTTTAATTGTAACTTAGGTTTGGATTTATTTTACAGGTAATTTTGTATTTCTTTTAGCTAGGTAGTTATTAAATAGTTAATAACTATTTAATAACTATTCTAACTAGCTAAAATAAATACAAAGTTACCTGTAAAATAAATATAAATCCTAAAATAGCTACAATGTAATTATTAATTACATTGTAGCTATCTTATGGTTTATTTTACAGGTAAGTATTTAGCTTTAAATAGGAATAATTTATTAAAGTATAGTGTAGTGTTAGGTGTAATTGTAACTTAGGTTAGTTTTTATTTTACAGGTAAATTTCTCTTTATTTTAGCTAGGTAAGCTATTAAATAGTTAATAACTATTTAATAGCTATTGTACCTAGTTAAAATAAATTGAAAGTTACCTATAAAATAAAAATAAATCCTAAGATAGCTACAATATAATTATTATTTATATTGTAGGTATATTAGGGTTTATTTTATAGGTAAGTATTTAGTTTTAAATAGGATTCATTTAGTTAATAATAGAAATATTATTTAGATTTATTTAATTAATATTTAAGTTAGGGGGGTGTTAGGATTAGTGTTAGACTTAGGTTAAGGGGTTAATAAATTTATTACAGTGGCGGCGGCGGTGTAGTGGGGGCAGGATAGGGGTTAATAAATGTATTATAGGTGGCGACGGTGTAGGGGGGGCAGATTAGGGGTTAATAAATTTAATATAGGTTGCGGCGGTGTCCGTGAGCGGCGGTTTAGGGGTTAATACATTTATAAGTGTTGCGGCGGGGTCTAGGAGCGGCGGTTTAGGGATTAATACATTTATAATAGTTGCGGCGGGGTCTAGGAGCGGCGGTTTAGGGTTTAGTAACTTTATTTAGTTGCGGGGGGCTCCGGGGGCGCCGGTATAGGGGGTAGAACAGTGTAGTTTAGTGTGGGTGCTTAGTGACAGGCTAGCAATAAAGCTGTGAAAAAGCCGAAGAGCAGCGAGATCGGATGAGTGATAACTCTCACAGTCCGCTGCTCATCGCCCCGTACTTGGTGTGCGGCTTTTTGACAGATTTATTGATAACTTAGGCGTATTTTTTCAGGTCCGCGGCGGCGAAGGTAGGCGAGCTTAGGCGGGCGTATTGGGCCGGCGAAGGCAGGAAAGTTGACACGATGATAACTACCCCCCTTGGTATTGTGTTCGTATTGTATTTTTTTAAATTTATGTTACAGCAATATATAGAACTGCTTGTGCAATGATAAATGCCAAAGCATATGCTGTCTGCATTTAGCGATGCAGGGTGGACATGATTCGCTATAGTGAATCATGTCCGCCCGGGGTATGATAAATCTTCCCCTGTCTGTGTATGTGACTGTGTATGTGACTGTGTATGAGTGTGAACAGCAATTTTGGAAATGCCATAAAAATTTCACATTACTCCTTGACCAAAAAATATTACAGACAAAAAAGGCCTTTAGGTGGATATGATAGGGGGCAGCAGAATTTGTAATTGCCTAGGACAGCACAAAAATTAAATACGCCACTGAGGTATAGTCAAAATTCCTTTTTTTTGTAAAGAAATTCAGGAGAACTGATCTTCTACTCCTAATTAACATTGTTTAAACTGTTGTAGTTGTTGCAGTTACAGTTTTGTTATGCTGTTTTTTAGTTTCTAGTGACATCCCGGTTTCTAGAGATAGCTTTCAATGAGCTCTTATAAGAAACAATCTTATATAGAGCACAGGTTCAAACAGATGAATAATATAGCTTTTATTTCAGCACAACAGCTGTTCTAGATAAGAAATACAGAATAATATTTGTGTACTGTGCATTTACCAAAGGCAGTTATATTCTCAAATATTAACAATATTTAACCATTAAAAGATCTATTTTTGTGCTATCTAAGGTATATTACCTAAGAAATATAGATGTTTTTATAGACTGATTCTTGTGTATTGTCAATAAAGTGCTTTTTCTAACTTTAAAAGTGAAAAAACTAAATTCCCTAACTCCTGCAAAGGTAAAGTCAGCTTCAAAGCAGCAATAAATAACTGTGAGCTAGCTGAACACATCTGGCAAGCCAATGATAAACGGCACATGGCTGGACTGGCCTAATGGGAAACCGTGAGATTTCCCAGAGGGCTGCAGCAAACGGGGTCAATGTTGCAAATGTGCCAGGGACAGATTGGACCATGTAGGCGGGGGGGGGGGGGGCATGATCACTACCTCACCTTCAGTTTTCATACTTTGCCTAGCAATCATCTCAAGCTGCAATTTTGATACTAGATACACAGGTGGTATACAGTATGAAAATTACGGACTGGATGAGCTGCTAGGCAACCTATAAAACTTTAGGTGGCACCAAGCAAAAATGTCACTGAGGTACAGTATGTGATGTGTAAATAAATTATCTTTTCATATGAATGTATACAAAATTGGATGTTATTAATTACAATTATGTTTGTAAACAATGCATTTATGTATTGTAAATATATATATATATATATATATATATATATATATATATATATTAAAAAGAAGCCCATTTTACAGTCAAGTCTGTAGTAGAATGCATATGTAATGTCTATCTATCTAATAAATATACAGGTGGCCCTCGGTTTACGCCAGTTCAATTTGCACCATTTCAGAATAACACCCTTTTTTTCAGTCATGTGAATGCTATTGAAAAGCTTTTGAAAGCAGTGCACTAATTAAAATAGCCAGTAGGTGGAGCTGTCCGCTTGTTTTGCAGCAAAGTTATGCTACTTAACAGCCTTAAATTGATCTGTGTACACAGAGCAGACCAGACCTATCGAGCAACAAGATTTAGCAGCCATTTACCTTTTATCTTCCTGTCCAGCTGCTTGAGGTGAGGGTGCCTAACTGCCTATTAATCACTGCAGATTGAAATGCATAGAAAAGGTGCAGACCCAATATTATCTAACATGCTAACAATGCAGAGAACTGTTTGCAGAAAAATGCAAGTAAAAAACGTTTCTGTTCATTAAACTTAGTTTGATGATGATGCAGTCTGTTGTGTGATTATTTAATTAGGTGCTGTTAGCAAATGTTTTTGTTCATTAAACTTAGTTTGATAATGATACAATCTATATTATTAGGTTTATAATGCTGTTTAGCATTTAAAGTCTTCATTTCAAAGCTTTAAAAATAATGTATTAGGTGTTACTTATGACAATTTTGAGAGGGGCCTGGAACCTAACTCCCTCACTTCCAATTGACTTACATTATAAACTGGGTTTTAATTTACAACAGTTTTGATTTACAACCATTCCTCCTGGAACCTAATGTATATGGCATTCTATGCTCTAAGGAATATAGAGCTGGTATTCAGTTTTTCCAGGACTGCTTTTTATTCCCAGTACGGCCCTGAAGAGGCATATGTGTGTAGTCACCAGCTAGTTCCCTGTAGTGCATTACTGCTCTTAAGCCTAGTTAGGTATGCTTTTCAACAAAGGATACCAAAAGAAAAAAGTAAGTTTTATAATAAAATTAAATTTAACCTCCTGCAAATCGTGGGGTCATTTTTATTGGGACGTTTGAATGATGCATTTGACAGACAGAAATTGTAATTGATTTGGAAGTTTTTGAAAATAAATAAGAGTTCAGAATTTTGTTACACATGGAACGCAAAATTTTTGATATACATGCATAAGGAATAAATAATAAAAAGGGGGGGGGCTAAATATGCACAACATGCTGTAAGGAAAACTGCATATGCAACTTAGAGTAAACAGCAATAGTTTAAAACACTCACTCAAAAACTATTAAATGTATAGCAGAACAATAAATAATGTTTTTTCCACTTCCCTGAAGCTGAAGCGTGATTGCAGGATCCATAACCTGGACTCTAAAAATGCTTGAAGCTCTTCTAGGGTTTTTTTCCTGAGCTACAAAACATTATGCTAATTAAATGGTTTAAAAATATTTATTTTGTTAGCAGCTGCAATGCCAAACTTAACTGCTGATATATACATTTTTGTATAAAGGATAAACACATTGGGGCCGAATTAACACATCGCTGGAAACAGCAGTTATGAAACAGCAGTCTTAAGACCGCTGCTCCATAACTGGTCCACTGCTTCTGAGGCTGCGGTCTGCAATCCGCACAATCCTATACGATCGGGCTTATTGACAACCCCTGCGAATCTGCAGGGTGTTGCATTGCACAAGAAGTTGCTTGTGCAATGTTAAATGCTGACAGTGTATGCTGTCGGCATTCAGCGATGTCTGTCGGACATGATACGCTACAGTGTATCATATTGGACAGACAATGATAAATCGGCCCCATTAAGTCATTATTGTATGACATGAAATCACAACTGCAATGATTAATATGTAGATTTATTCCTCTTTTATATTTTATACTAAATAAATGGTTACATTGCTTATTATCTAAACATTGGCAAATACTTGTATGTCAATCTTATTAGCAAACTGTAAAAGCACATTAAACAGCAAGAATTTCCTAAAGAATAAATAAATAGAACTATGAAAAAATTCAGCTTAAACCATATAACATCATTTAAATTAACATAGCTTGAATATTTGTATAGTCAAATAGCAATAAATTACATTTTGTAAATTAAAACATTAATATATCTTGTATAATATCAGACATAAACAACTTAGTATTCATTAGCAAATTAATTCAGAAATTCTTTACTTACAATAGAACAGAACTATAAGCTGTGTCCTTGTATACAATATGTTTCAGACGGATTATACTCAGGCATTGTACAGTATTAATGTGCTAAGCCCTATTGATCTTTAGAGACATCCATTATACATTTAAATAGACAGCTTAATGGTCTAACAGTTGAAGTTTCTTGCAGCATAAATATAAAATCCACATGTAGCTGTGTATATCGAATCTGGAGGATTTCTAGACCTCAGTTAGCTTTCCCAAAATTACCACTCAGTCTTCAATTCCATACACCCTAAAGAGAAATAAGATCAAGAGGTAAAACCTACTACAGTTTAGAATGGCTTTTTAATTGAATAATTAGTTATATTACCTTCCTCTAAGGAATATTCTTTTTCACTCCCGGGTATCTGAGGCAGCATGAGTGTCACTAATATCCGGATACGATTCCAACCTTGATTATGTTTATAACCTCCTGCGAATACTTGTAGTCAACAACAGTGTAGACTACATAAAGGGCAGCCCAGTGCAGGTTATCCCTCCACCACTTTGGCGAAAAAAGGGAATCGATGGCACTACAGGTGGTGTGTCCCAATTGTATATTAGAAGAAAATAACACTCATTAACACATCAGCTATTTAAAAAAGAGACAATGCGTCCCCGCTAGCCCTTGTTGCTCTATATGTTATTTTCTTCTAATATTCCAGTCAATTCCCTATAGACCTAAACCGATGTAGTCAATGGCTGATGATTTGTGTCGCCATACTTAGCAGTAAAATTACTATTAGCTTAATAATTATCCCCTTTTGGGGTTTACTAAACTGTAAACTTAGCAGATATGTGAGTGGGCTTATCTAAAGTTAATTGTCCATTGACGGATACAATTGCAACCAACGGCTAGCTACTAGTGTCACCGTATTCAATAGTTACACGCACAAGCAGTTAATTATAAATTCCCCTTGGGAAATATTATACTGTTGGTTAAAACTTATATTTTACATTTTTACATTTACACGATTTTATTGTCCTAAATAGCCATTGTATTAAGGTTAACTATTATCTCTTTGTTTGTAACTCACCTCTAATATGATATTTTTATTCAGTTACTCCTGTGTTTTACCTTGTTTTTAATCGTTTAGATTGATATCCTAGACTTACATCCAAGACCATCTTCTAGATCGCCACGTTTGCACTCCATTAGGCTACTGATTAAGCCACATAACATGCAAATTGATATAATCAGTTTATTTATTTATTTGGCCAACCTTAGCATTTCCAACTATACAAAGTTTGATTTCTTAATTAAATCTTAGAAAGGTCTGATTCAGGTTAATTACCAGTAATAGTGAAAACAGATCTGACACCATAGAAACCGGATGTTTACGAAGATGAAGCCCATTATACGTCAACTTCCGGTAGTAGCGAAACTGGAAGTGATGCTGCCGAAACCGAAGATGAAGCACACTATACGTCAATTTCCGGTAGTAGCGAAACCGGAAGTGATGCTGCCGAAACTGGATGAGATATAGTGATCCTAAGACCCGGAAGTGGGGCAGAAACCGGTAAATACCGAAAATGCTATAATGGCCAAATAAATAAGAATTAAAGGCAATAACCTCTTATATGTATAATAAATGCATAACAAAAAACTGCCTGTCCTTGATATATACCTCAGAATTACATAAATTATAAGGTTTTTGAAACTAAGACTAATAACAACAATTCTCCCATGAATCATTGGGCCAAACAGGAAAGGGCGGACCATATTTTTGGTGCCAAAACAAGACCCAATCATCACAGTGACTACCATTTAAAAGCTCCCAGAAAATATACAACAGTATAGTCTTGATAAAGGCCCAGTAAGGCCGAAACGCGTTGACATACTGGTGAGCTAATTTCCAATTATTATTTATAGTGTTTAGATGTTATTGCACTATTATTTTTTTTATTTATTCACAGGTTCAGAAGATATTTTGGACCACTTTTTTCTTTTTTCTTTTATTGTTAATATTTTTTCACTCCAATTTTTGCTACTCTGATTTTTTGAATTGATCTATTGCTTCCACATTTTTGTGTTATCCACATTTTTATGTTTTGATCACATTTTGGATTTATTTTGAGTGTTACTTTTCACATCAGATTGGATTTTGGTTTCTACAATTGTTTTTGCACTACTGTGAATCTGCACCATTGTCAAAACAAGGGAAATTCAATTTCACATATAACAACACAGGACATATAAGTTTCTGGACTTCATTATAATTGGACATTGATTCTGGACATTTCACAACTCATTTTTGCACTTCATTTTTTTCATTTTTTCATTTTCACCGTCTTGAATTCACCCATTGTTTCACTGTTATATACTCATCCAAATTTGGCACATGTGTTGACTTATATGCACCTATTTCATGTATACACCTGGTCACCTTTGTATGCACCTGTATTAATTTTTGGTACATTGTCATACATTTTTTCTGTACGCATACCAGGACCCATTGCCAAACCTCTATATCTGTGACCACCTTATCAATAGTCACTTTCTCCCCAACATCTGTTGTATTCATCCTATGTTATATTCTCACCATAGTATAGGACGTAGATTGTGATTTTATACGTTTCTCATGGATCCATGTAGGTTTTAAGATAGATTTCACTTTTATTTTACTCAATTATTGTGTTTTCATTATATATTTTAAGATATTGTTGTAATAAATTTGTTCATGTTTAACCCATCAACACAGAACATTGCTTAGCCTTTTCAGCTTTTAGCGCTCACTCACACATACCATTTTTAAAACTTATATTTTAGTGGGCGACGGTTCTATTTGTACACAAACTCATTTTTGAACACCTCACATGTCCCTGCTATCTACTCACCCAAATCATTTGAAAAGGCACACAATGATCAGTATTGTTAGTGCCTAAATCTAAATCTTAAACTTTAAATCATTGTGAGAGGTGGCAAGCGAGGCCGTATTAAAACACCAATATATATTTAGTTTGTCTACATATGCTATTCAGGCAACAATATAAGTGATAACGCTAGCTATAAGCGGCAGTTAAGAATATAATCTCTGCATTACCGTACACAGTTGCTCCAGAAACCCACTTGGGGGTGATTCCCCTGTCGGCATCGCCAATCTTTAGTTACTGTACGCCCAATACCTGGCAGGTATTTTCACTGCATCTCCTACTTGCTTTTATTATTTGGTTAAAATACATTACACTACAATAGTGCACAACCTACAGTAATATAAATTAAACTCAACTACTATATTGAGTGTAAATAGTTTCTCTGCGCATTATTTAGTTGCTATTTCAAGTCATAGTACTATTGCTATCAGGGTAGTATAGGGGGCATTCTGTAAGAAGGTTTACAGCCCAACACAGTAGCCAATCGCTTGAAATTCCCTTGATCCTAATAAACATAAATAAGTGGTGCAATATAACTCTGCCTTTATGGTGCCAACAGCTAGTCAGCCACAATCTATGCAGATTCACTGATATCATTATGATCAGCACTCCAATATAGCTCACCAGATTATGTTATATGTTTAGAGATTTAATCCATATATTGAATCACAACAAGTGAGTGATATACTGTATATACAGTGGAATTCTATCACCTCTCCATATACTATCATTATCATATGCCATTCAGTGGTTTCCCACCCAGTTAGCACAGCCACTATCTGCTAATATATAGTAGTTGTATATAGGGCACAACCTTACTTAAACTGCCACTACAGTTAAGGTTTCCCTATACTCAATATAAGGGGTACTTCTCTATGGCCTAGCAGGGTATTTACCCATTGGGAATTCACATTTACTGTTGATGCACTCATTTAATCATACTGTGTTTTTAATTTACACTGGTATTTTAATTAGCACTTTATTAAAAGTTAAGTTTTATCCCTTTACCCCTTCTATTGGAGGATCTCCATTTGTGTCTTTATTGAATCCTACCGCTTAGTTTTTAATTGTGGTGTTGAGTGCTATTTATGTACATGCTATGCATTAGAATCTTGTTTTATCTCTCCAGCACATTAGCTCAGTTTTAATCCGGTCCCTTTATGTCCTAATTCTTGTATATGCAAGGTCTATTTATATTGGTCTCTGAGTTTATCACCAGATTCAGCAGTTCTCAAAGGGCATGTCCTATTTAGGGCCAGATTACAAGTGGAGCATTATCGTTAGCGCTTGGAGCGTAAATGTAAAAAAATATAAAAAAAATGTTTTTATCCTTACCTTTAAAAAAATGGAAAACTTACCTGAAATTTTTTTTTTAACCTTAACTTTAAAAAAAAATAAAACCTACCATTACAATAAAAAATACCATTACATTAAAAAACAAACCTAACATTACAAAAAATAACAAACAAATTACCAAAAATATACACCAAAATAAAAAGAAACCCCAAAATAAAAAAAAACTATTCTAAAAATAAACTACAAATTGCCTTTAAATAACCTTTAGTAAGGCATTGCCCTAAAGTGATCCAGCTCTTTCTCTGATGAAAAAAAACAAAACCCGACAACCCTCTAATATTAATCCCCCCACCTCCACCCGAAAAATTTAAAAAACTGTATAAAAAAACACTAGTCTAAAAGGTTTACTGAAAGGGACATTTGGCTGGGCATTGCCTTTTAAAGGACATTTAGCTATTTTGCTGCCCAGCGGAAAAACAATAAATAAAAAAAACTTATTCTTAAAACAAAAACACCCCCCCAAAAAAATAAAAAAACGATCCATTCAACATTTAAGTTATTAAAGGGGCTACCAGATTCACATAGATGGATAGAACTCAATTTCTTTACTTTGAGTGATTTTATGACCCAATGATGCTTTCATTAATGGGAGGACCTTGCCTTTCCCACAAGTGTTTACACTTTGAGTATAAAAGACTAAACAGCTAAGGGTTTATCACAAAGACATTATGTACACCCATGCCATGGGAAAGTGGCAGTAAGGAAGAAGCTGAAACAGCCATTATCCATTCATTCTATTCTTATGCTGTGCTAGACCATTAGTGAAACCATACCCGATTATAGATCTGGAGAGAGTACTGCACTATTCCTATGATGATTGGCAAAAGCTATGCAACTAACTAAAAAGTTGTAGACTGTGTCACCTTATAAAAAAACTAATATAAATTGCTTATCAAATGGTATCTGGTCTTGGAAATATTGCACAAAATAGCTGATACAAATTCACCTCTATGTTGGCGCTCATGGGGCAAAAATTAATTTTTATTTTTTTTTACACATAAGTTGGTCCTGTCCATACCTAAAATTGCTATGGCAGGATTTCAGCTACTTACTAAATTTAATATACTATACATATTAAATTATATATAAAATAATACGCATCATACATAAGAATGCATAATATTTAAAAAATTGTAGATAAATGTTATTAACCCCTAAGCTGCCCCAACCTAATCACCTACAGGTATGGGGCTGGTTAGGAGATCAATAATTAGTTATAATAAATACAAATAAATAAATAAAAGATGGGTCGCTGGCATCAGGAACCGGGACAAAGAGGGCCCAACCTCGGATCAAGAGGAGACAGATTTTCAAACGGTGAGTACAACTTTTGGGGTTAGTTAGGGTTTATTTGGGGCGGGTTTTTTATTTTTAAGAATAGGTTTTTTTATTTTTTATTTTATTTTAATATGATTTTTTTTTTAGGTAGATTTAGTTATTTTTGGGGGTGGGTGGTTACTTATATTGTAGACGAGGGGTTGCAACTTTTTTTTTTTTTAAAAAAAAGAGCTGAAATCTCTTTCAGGCAATGGCCTACAAAAGGTCCTTTTAAGGGCTATTGTAATTTATTTTAGTGTTAGGGTTTAGGTATTTGGGTGGGCTTTTTATTTTATGGGGCATGTAGATTAGTGTCAGGTATAATGGTGTTTTTTATTTTGGATACTGTAGTTTATTATTTTTTGTAACTTAGATTTTTTTTAATGTAACTTAGGGGCTTTAGTTTAGAGGGCTGGTTAGGTGTTAGGTAGAGTAGGTTTAGATTGTGTTTGGGGTTGTGGCGGTTTAGGTTTAATATTTTTTTATTTTTAAGTTACTTAGACTTTTTTTTTAGCCTAGGGGGATTAGGTGGTAGGTCGAGTAGGTTAGGTTAGTTTGCATTTGGGGTGTGTGGCGGTTTAGGGATTAATAGGATAGTATTGCGGTGGGCATGTGGTAGTATATGGGTTAAAAGGATAGTACTTGCAGTAGGCTAGTAGGGGTATAGGGGTTACTAGTTTAGATAGATACATGCAGTGGGTATGTGGTGTTTTAGGGGTTAATAAGATAGATACTTGCGGTGGGTCTGTGGCGGTTAAAGGGATAATAGGATAGATACTTGTGGTGGGTATGTGGCATTTTAGGGGTGAATAGGATTGATACTTGCAGTGGGTTCTTAGTGGTTTAGATATTTATTAGTGTTGTGTTAGTTTGAGATTGTGAGGTACTTCGGTTTAGGGTATTAGGATTAGTGGTTAAGCATGGCAGTTCTATTGCAAAGGATCCTTTATTATACATAGCCAATATGGGACGGCAATGCTGGGTGTTGTCTATAGCCAGCATCGTCGACCAATGGCACTTTCGATTATCGGGCCTAAGTGCTATTTATAATGCATTGGTTGATTATGCATATCTACTGTATTTACTTGTCCTTTAATAGCAAAAGAATAGATGTGTAGCACCTAAAAGAGCACCTAATTTTATAACAGGTGTCTCTATAAATTGTACACCTTTATTGGTAAACAAACAAATATACACTATGTTCCAGATTACAAGTGGAGTGCTAAATATCGCTCATGAGAGCGAGCTTCCATAGGCTCCAATGGGAGCCTCGTTCTGATGCCGTCAGAGACAGCATCAGAACCTAAGCTCAACAATGGCAGCAAATATAAATATATATGTATATGATTTTATACATATATATTTATGTTTTAATATGTGTATATACACATATTAACACATAAATAACACATAAACGCACTTAACACATAAATATATATATAAAAGCATATACATAAATATTTACAGGGAACACACAGTTCCCTTAGACCACAATGTAAAGGCACTTTTCAGTGCCTTTTTTTCTATCACAAATACAGATAAAATAATACTTGCCTTATCTATACAGCAACCCAAGACAAAAAGGATTACTCTAGAGACCATCCTGGAGTTATTTGATGATCATCAAACTAGTCATTTGCACATCATCAGACATCATCAGGCTTTTAAAGTCATCAGGGTTGATTGACACCCCCTGCTAGAGGCCGATTGGCCATGAATCTGCAGGGGGTGGTATTGCACCAGCAGTTCACAAGAACTGCTGGTTCAATGATAAATGCCAACAGCGTATGCTGTAGGCATTTATCTATGTGCTGCGGACATGATATGCTACATTGTATCATGTCCGTCCGCACTATCATAAATAGACCCCTAGATGATGACTTCAGAATGATTAGCAGATACCCTTACTGATTACTTTACAAGCATGAACAACCAGTGAATGCCTCTATAGTCATCTCATTTAAATATTTCAACCTGTGGGCATACTTCATGATGGCTTCTGATGACTAATCTGGAGTAATCGATTACTTCAAAATGACTCCAGGAAGATCATTTTTTTGACTAAGGAAAGTGTTGTGGGGCATCAAACAAAGATAACCGTCCGACAGATTTACAAGAAGTAGGTATGAAACGTCCCTGGTCATAGTGATAGAATTTACTGAGGGGGGCAATCAAATAAATTTAATTTGTGCATAATGTTTCTGTGATTTAATATATTTAATAATCACTTTTGCATTTTCTTTCTTTTATGTATTATATTTTAAATTTATACTATAAAAACGTTTCTTTGCTTGACCATAGTGAAATGTATCAAGTTCCTTTTGCAAATTTAGTGAGCCTTATATAAGTGTAAATCTATGCTGGAAAAAAAGTATATCTGGTTGAAGGATTGTAAGATAAAGAAGGTTGGTTAAACACCATAGACACAGACCAACTAAAATTATGATACGGTATTAACATATTTTATTAATATGGAGAATAAGGGTGAGTAGAGTTTTCTGATGGAAATGAGATCTCTACTGTAGCATCAGCGGCTGTCAGATTTTGTTTCACTGTCGCTTAAGAACCCTTCCTCCATTCGGACCATAGGCTCCTTTTGCCTTTCATCTGCAGATGGTTTGAATGGTCCAATTAATTTATAATATTGACCCCTGAAGAGAAAATATCCATTTGTTAGTAAATGGTCACTTATGTGTTAACTTGAATGAAAAGTTTTGCTAAGTTAAAAATGCTTATGTATAGGTTATATTTTGCTCAGGGGCCTACAATTCTACTTAATCTGCTAACAATATCAGGAAATACTAGTTTTGTTGAATACTGTTTAGAGCAGTGATGGCTAACCTTGGCAGCCCAGATGTTTTGAAACTTAATTTCCCATGATGCTTAGGTACTCTCAAAGGAAATGTTGTTCCCGAAACATCAGGAGGCTTTAGTAAAACCTGTTCTAGCTAATTTCCTTACTGTTAACACATGTATTTTAGAGTAGTAATACAAATCATATAAATATATACTGGATGTTGATAATGATAAGAAATACTGTAATGCAAATACTCTGATTGCAATTATTGGTATCATTAAGTTGATCATTTCAAATAATACTTTGAGCTGTTTGCTTTCATTGTTTTTTTAGTTAATACAGAAACTTACTGAAAATGTAATCCAGCCAAACATCCACTTATCAACAAACAAAGAACAACTCCTCCAGCAATCAGTATGATGGTCATCATTCCACTGGTTTTTAAATGCTGGTAAATATGGATCAGTGAAACTACATCTGGATCTGAAATAAAAATTATAGATAAATGAAACATGTTAATTATTATTTTGTTCTTCTTCTGTTATTATTACTATGAAAAAGCACAGCTATATAAATGGAAGCAACAGTTATATAGATGGAAGATACCAAAATAATCTACAGCCTAAAGATGTAGTTCCTCAAAAAATATATAAATTAATAAACATGTAACATATATATGAAATGCTAAATTACTGTTTTATTAGGGGACACATCAATTATTTCAATTAATCTCATTTACCATTAAATTGGATGCCCTAATGAATTACCAGCTTATCCTCTTAGAATATCTACAGTTCTATTTTTATCTATCAATTTGAATTAAACATCTCTAAACTGGAACCCACCAGTGGTTGGCTTATGGGTTATTCAAATGGGGGTTCACAGACCTCCAGTTATGTAAAATAGTTTTATATATATATATATATATATATATATATATATATATATATATATATATATATATTATATACAATATGTAATACAGCAGGAATCAAAATGAATACATAAATAAATATGATCATAGGACAAACAACATAGTTAAGTGCATACATAAATCATCATATATGGGAATGGGACACCATGTAAAATTGGCAAGCAAAGGTATAAACAAGTTGCCACAGACCCCCATAATATATAATATATAAGCAGCAGCTGTATAGTGCATCTATGGTCATATAAGAAGAATAAACCTACCACAAGGCATTAAGCATACCTAATGTGCATATGTAAATGCAGATGTGCCGAGTGGCGATTAGGTAGTTGTTAACCATTAGGCCATCCATGGTCAGTAAAAAACCGGGAACAGGCACAGCGTTATAGCATTCAAAGCTAAGCTTCTGTCACCGTCTCTCATAGCAAACAAAAGCCACCATGGGCATGAAGGGAATGCATGCATAGAGGATGTGTAGTACACCCTACAGCGCACCCTACAGTTCCCAATGTGCACCTCCCAGTCCCACACACACAGCTCTCAGTGTGCGAGTGTCACGTGACAGCTGGCTCTCACTCGCACACTGAAAGATGTGCGATTAGCAAGGCTATGGACTGGGCTGTGGGCGGCACTGCAGACAGAAAGGGGAAAGTGCTTTTCCCTATACTTCTATCTATCACACATGCGGTGCGATAGGTAGCCGTTAACATGGGAAAAAAATGTTTAAAGACAAAACTGCAGTGGAGGTGTGTAGCCTGGATGAATTATTATTATTATTAATTAATTAAATAAATAAATCTTTTTATTAAGCCAAATGATTTATTTATTTACTGTGTTAATTTTTTATAATTGGGGGGGGGTTACTGGGGGTTCACGTGCGGCTGTGCACAAATGGAGGAGCCTCCACTGGATTGTCATCTTGAAAAAAAAGTTTAGGACGAACATAAAATATTACTAAATAAGGGAAACTGTACACACAATGTTTCTATCATCGATATGAAAAAAATAGCATTTGAATATGTTGTTTCTCTCTTGTAAATCAGTAAATTAAAAGCTTATTAGATTTAAACTGAAATTAAAACAGCAGTATCAGTAGTGTACATCCTACTAGTACTTGTTGGATGATAGATACTTCCTTCTAATACCCATTGGGTGAAAGGCACTTCCCACTAAGTCTCATTGGTCAGTAGGAGTGTATATGTATGGTACCTATCAGTAATTAAGCTTTAGAAAAAAGTACTCCTTTGATACTAGTGTTAATTTGAGTTTAATTTTTAATTGCTTTAAATCACATTTTTTAGGGAAAATGACATTTCAAAACTGTTATTTCATATAGTTTAATTTAGTATGATATCCTATAAATATACAGTGTAAATCTATTCCTAGGATTCCCTCAGTTTATATTTGAAAATTGTTATATTTGCATTTTTTTTTAGCACAAATAAAAGTAGAAGTAGACTTTCAAGATCTTACCTTCATTAAAGACTTTGAGACTGATTGCTGGTGAGTTGACATAAGGTGTGCCGTCAATATTCAGGTACACTTTATAGATGCCCGAGTCTTTGGTGTTGGTATGGTTGATGGCCAGTGAGCAGTTTCCACCAGGGAGAAGTGATACAAATGCCCCAGCTCTTGCATTAGAGGTATCCAGCTGCTCAGATACGCTGTCAAATAATTTTAGAATAGGTCTATAGGTGTCATTCCCCTCAGGAGTAAACACCCACTCAAGAATCAGATGACTCAGCTTCTGAAACGGGTTGTCCGTGTAGAAAATGCAAGGGATGATTACAGGGGACCCAACATAGACCTCAATCTCAGTCACTGGCAGGATAACAGTTTGTATCTTCAGTGCTAGAAGAAGGTAAAAATGCCATTACTCCTTATGTTACAGCTTACAAATGTTTCCTAGAAATATCTTCCCCTCGATAATAAGATTAAGAAATGTATAAGAATAAAATTGTGGTTCTCTTTCTCTTATGTATACAGTGTGTATCTGGATATGCAATATGTTTGTATCATAATAGCTAATGCATAGTTTCATAAAAATGCCTCAGGGTTTCTACTCCCTAAAGCATTTACATTATTCATTTACCCAGACATAAATCCTCCTGTTCATTATTTGTCTATTAAAATGGTTTAATCTTGGTGTGTGTGTGTATGTGTGCATATGCATGCATGTATGTGTATGTGTGCGTGTGTAGGTGTGCGTGCGTGTGTAGGTGTGCGTATGTATGTGCCTGTGTGTATGTGTGCGTATGCATGTGTGTGTGTGTGTGTATGTGTAGGTGTGTATGTGTGTGTATGCATGCATGTGTGTGTATGTATGCGTGCATGTGTGTGTATGCATGTGTGCTCTGTGTATGTGTACACATACATATATACTGCATTTTTTTCAATTTCTCAATCCGCAATACTAAACTGTAAATAACAGTTTGAAAAAATTACAGACCTCCAAAATCTCTGTTGCAGTGATGTGAAATAGATTTAAACACATTTTCATACACATGTATGTATGTTACATACATACAGTATACCGTATAATGTACTTTACGTAGTAATACATACTGTGCCCAAATCTTCAATTAAACTGAAAGTTGAAGCTCAACCTCAAAAGCCCAAAACCCATAAATAGTTTTGTTTCCTGTGTTTTCTTGGTGAAATTGTGCACCAACCCATATAGAATAAAACGAAGCTATGTCTAAAGTGTCATAAATTTAAATTCACTACTTTGGTTATAAGTGGCTATCCCCCTTTAGTTACCTGATGTGATGTTCATAAACAGGAGACAGAATAGGATAATCTTCATCATAGCGAACCTGGTGCTAATATTATCCAGCTGAACAATGTTTTATTTTATAAAGTTTGATTCACAAACCACAGAGAGACGTCTTCGTTCAAGAGAAGAAGAATAAAATGATTGTTTATGAAATGATACTGTATTTATAACAATGCATTACAATGGGATATCATCATAAAGAGCAGTCAGTGGAATGTCAAAGTTATGATGTCATAGTGTGTGTGGAACTTTCCTTATACTTTCATTTCTCATTATCATCTGGATGATGGCCAGTCTACTTGTGCCTGAAAGTCCTGTCTTCTATAAACGTATATATTCCAGCATTTTGAAGTCTGTCTTGATTATTTTCTCCAACCCATTTTTTATACACTGCTTGTAGTTATCTCACTTGTACGTATTGGACAGGCTTCCACCCTACTACTGTCCACCTTTCTGGACATAACTGAGAGTAGTAAGACAGATTGGTATGGGTTCATATTTATATCTTTACATATAAGAGTGGTCTGTTCTGTCCCTATTGATATGGGGAGCGGTCTCAGGGATATGAGGCAATGTACAGAAATTGTTATTTTTTTGTTAAGTTCTATTTTTTTTCTCTCTAATGTTTGGGATGATTATCACATTCCATCTATGGCACTTATGAGCAAAGTATGATTATTATATAAGTATTATTATTATTTAAAGAAAAAAAAGAAGAAGAAAAGGAAGGTCTCAAAATGCCCAAAAGCAAATACAATGTATGGCAATAATTTCTTCAAAATACAGTGTGTCTTCCCTCTAAGCCAGCTTTTCTGAATGCCCTAGTTAAAAAGGATGTCATTCTGAAGTAATGGATGACTCCAGACTTGCCATCCGAAGCCATCTTGATGTGTCCCCACGGGCTAACAAATATTTAAATGAGATGACTTTAGAGGCATCCAATGGCTGTTCAAGCTTATGAAGTAATCAGTAAGGTAATCTACTAATCATTCTGAAGCCATCACCCAGATTTTTTTACCTTAGCTGTTGACTACCTTAGCTGATGACTTCACAAGCCTGATGATGCCCGATTATGTGCAATTTCATTTTAAAGTAGTTTGATGATTAATAAATTACTCCTGGAAGGTTTCTAAAGTAATCCTGTTTCCTGTTTGTCTTGGGAGGCATCATGAAGTATAACGTGTAAAAAACCTAGACATCTAGTGGAATTTATGAAATGCCCATGGTCAAAATTTCCTCACTAGCCACATCTTATTGTAAAGGGGCTTTAAGCAGCCAATTAAGAAGCTAGTCCTAGGACTTGCAAGGGAGTGTGCATCTGGCAAAACATTGCCTTTTATATTAACTTTATGACAGTGATTAGCCTTATTGTCTGTGGAATAAAGCACATAATGGCTCCTCCAAATAAGGCAATGGTGGGTGGAGTTTGGCTATTTAAACTCAATTGCAGCAACAGGGATGTTCATTTGTTCTAAAAACATTAAAACTTGGCTATGTGATTCTATAGCAACACAACATAAATGTCTTGTAATTACAAGGTGTTTACTGTCTTTTTAAGTAGTGTACACATGACATGAGAACTGTATTGCAGCAGTGCTTGTGCCAATGTATAACTGGTGTCGACCACAATCTATTGCTTAAAGGGACATTCAAGTCAAAATTAAACTTTCATAATTTCCGATAGAGCATGCAATTTTAAACAACTTTCCAATTTACTTCCATTAAATAAATGGGCAGAATCTTTTTATATTTACACTTTTTGAGTCACCAGCTCCTACTGAGCATGTGCAAAAATTCACAGAATATACATATATGCATTTTTGATTGGCTGATCCCGACATCATCATTTTGCTGTGGCCAGGGGAGGGCACTATTTGAAGTGGGCCTACACAGCTCAGACAGTGTACTCACTGAAACTAAAAATAGTTTCCGTGTAGACACACTCCAAATATTTCCTGCGGGACCTGAATTTTATTACACCTACTCTAACTACGTCAGGCGATGAAATCTCGACAGCTGATAGCTGGAGAGACAAACATGGCCACTACCCTCCTCACAGCATACACTTTGCTGATTCGAACATATCTATCTTGTGTCAAAGTGTCTACATCAAAATGCAGGCCACTCACACTATAACATACTGCTAACTATCCCTAAATGCCTATACCTACATCACATCAGCTAATTCCTGACTGCCTACACCTACGTCATGCCTAACCTACACACCTCTGCAATTCTCAGCTAAGTCCCTAATACCACCTACACTTACGTAATGTCTAACCTACACTCCTCTGGAACTTCCAAGCTTATTCTCACATTCTGCCTACTGTCAGAAAAATACCTCACTATAATAAACTGTACTAAATAGTAGAACCTCCCCATTATAACTATAAAGCTATGTTGCTAACATTATAATCAATGTTTAAATAATGTGTCACAGAGATGCACTAAAATGCAGGAGGCCGACTGCTGCAGGGCCGGCAAAACTTACAATACTTTAAACAATATGCATTGCACATGACTATGCATATCATTTAAACATTAACCTCTAAACTATCATAACCTAAAATTAACTGTAGAAGCTAAGGCCCTACACATAAATATTCAAAATCTTAAATGATGCATTGTTATTTAGAATGCATATTTTTTAAATATTTGCATATAAATTAAAATGTAATTAATGTTGCTTTTTGTGATTCACTCATACAGGACTCATGAATGGTGTATTAGTGGCACCATTCATGAGTCCTGTATGAGTGAATCCAATAGCGTACAGAATCGATAATCACACCTCCTGTCTATTCAATAGAATCTAGAATAAAGATTGGGGTGGAGTTAAGTGGATATATTGCGCCATGATTGGTGGCTTTAGCTTTCTTTAAGATATTTAAGAGGTGTAAGAGACCCGCTCGGTTTGTTCACACTTAGTTTAAATTTTGAACATTGAGAAAGGCCGTTCATAGGCCGAAACACGTTTGTTTTTTTCAGTATGCACACCTCTGTCACCTTAATCTGCTGTTATCGGCCAAGAAACAGGGAGGCGTGCAACCAACTGAGTGGTGTATTTAATGTGGTGGTTAGGTTTGTTACAGTGTCTCCTGTACATTTTACATATAATTATTAAAAGTTAATTTTTAACCAATACGATTTCTTAGAGGTAGAGTGCTACAATCCCCAACTATTGCCCCACACTTTTTCTTATAGTGTGTGGTTTTGTGTTGTATTGTATCATTTTGAGGGCAGTACCGGCCATAGTTTAACTAGGTCCTACATCTCTTTGACAGTTCACAGTGCCAGTATTTTCCCCTTGTTTTTATGGAATATATATATCCTCAACATCCCTCAGCTTCAGAGAACAGGCTAAAAGTACCAACATCTGCCCTTTTTTCTAATTGGGGCCTACAAGCTTTCACGGTTCCGGATACTCCAGGCACCCATATAAAGCCCTATCAGTCTGGGAAAATTACTCCAGACCTTCATACCGCTTGCCTAGACATACCGGAGCAGAGTAACCGTGCAACATAGTGTGGCGTAATGGGGCCAAACATCTGAGGCCTTCCATCACGAGAATTCAGATCTCGCACACGGTCAGGGCCCACACAATGCTCCCTACTTTACTCTCCACTCTTACAGCGATCCGAAAGACCCTTCCACTCGGTGATATCTGGGTCGAGAAGCAGAGACCTGCACCTGAAGATTCACTGCAAAAGGTACAGTAGGGATATAGAGCTCACATAGAAGCAGTAGTGGATTTAACTCATTGGGACATTTTGAATATAAACCGGAGAATAAACACTCCTAGAATAAGGCTATTGCATACTTACCCTTCACTATAAACTTTGCAGGCCCAGTGAAATTGACTTTGTACGCACACTAAAGTATAAAATTATTCCACGTGGCTGACTACTATTTTATAACCCCACTCAAACCCTAATATGCAAGGCTGAGGTGGCAGTGAGGGGGGTTGGTGGAGTGGTCTGGAGCAAGCTGGAAGCTTCAACTTAATTAAACATCTATGCATAAGAGCTCTAGTACATATATATATATATATATATATATATATATATATATATACTTGTGAAATTCCAACATACATCCTATTGTGGTGCTATACAATTCACTATGTCTCAATCTCAGAGGGAAATGAATAAAGGGGCTAATCGGGTGAAACGTACTGTCATAGATCATTTCAATTCCTCCTCCACTACCTCACTTTTTGTGCCTGAAGATAGCACATCCTCACCCTCCAGCCCAGAAAATACAATGTTAACTGAATCTGCATTGCATGAACTGCAAACAATGAAACAGAGTTCTGTATCCCCAGCCTTTATTCTAAACTCATTAAAATCTCTCTTGGATTCTCACCATGCTTCCTTTTCTGAAAAATTTACATCCACTATAGCAGTCCTCCGTAAAGATTTTTCTACTACTAATGAAAGATTAGACACCATGGGGCGTAAACAAGAAAATGTAGTGGTGGATCAATCGCACCTATTGAGTTTTGCTCAGAATCTGGCAGAGCAACTCTCAGACCTTGAGGATAAAATGGCGGACCTTGAAAATAGGTGCCTTTGCAATAATCTCAGGATTAAAGTTGTATCAGAAGAGGTCTCTAGCAAAGATCTTCATACCTGTCTTACCAAAAATTTTACGGCCTTGGCGCATCCCCATACAGAGACAAAAAATTTGATTGATAGAGCGCACAGGGTCCCTTCCTACAGATCAGCCTAGAGATGTGGTGGTTAGATTACATGTTTATACATATAAGGAGAGGGTACAGAGAGCGTGCCTTGGAAGAGGGGACTTTCCTGAAAAATTTCACAAGTTTTTTTCAGATCTAGCACCTCGTACATTACAGTAACAACAGGCTTTTGGTCAAATATCCTGCAATCTCCGGATAATAATCGAGGGAAATAAAACTATCAATGGTACATATAGAACCCTCAGGATCTACTCAGTGCTTCCCAAGAGAAAATAGCCCCAGAAGAACGATAAAGCGGTTGCAAAATGCACTTCAGGCATTCACACTGCCTCCTCTACCCTATTTATTTTAACTGTTGGCCTTAATTTGTGTTAACTATAGACAGACCTATAGTTAGTTATTCTGGGGCTATTTTCTCTTGGGAAGCATTGAGTAGATCCTGAGGGTTCTCCAGGTACCATTGATAGTTTTATTTCCCTCGATTATTATCCAAGGATTGCTGTTCCGGTATTAGCCCCTACTTACATAGGTCTCTCTGTAATGTATCCTTTATGTATATTACTTGCTTAACACAGGTTAATCCTGTACTTGCAGACAGTGACTTTGCTATTTAGATATTTTTTTTAATATACTTTTTATTATTGTATGTCATGGTCCATCATTTTTTTATTTTTCTTTAATAAAGGTTAAGTTTTAATACAACACTCCTTTTTACAGTAAATATTTGATATAACTATCCACCATAAGTGTGCCATACTATGCTTTCTCTCTTTACCTATATTTATTAAAGCTTTCTAATAATATTGTGTAAATTAGATAGCGCTTTATATACACTTGCCTCCTTCCAAACAAATTAGGCACTTCAAAACTTTTTTAGGTCATTTAGACTCCCTTAAAAAAAGGATTACTACTACTAGCTGGAGACTTTAAGGATATGTTACTCTGTAACCCTAATCTAGACAAATGTTTACCCACGAGTTGTAAAATAGACAAATCTACAAAAGCCATGTCAAAACAATTCTTTTTCCTTCTAGCCCAATCCAACCTATTTGATGTGTGGCGATCATTACACTTCACTGCTAAAGACTATACATTCTACTCACCAGTTCACAACTCCTACTATAGGATTGATTTTTTTCTTTTGCAATCCCTGGTTACTGGATAAAATCATAAAATCCCTGATATAAGACTACTCATGGTCTGATCATTCTCCTATCACTATCCAGCTCTCACTATTAGCATCCATAACCTCTAGACCCCCTTGCAGACTCTAAGACTCAGTGCTTTCTATACCAGGCCTAAAATATTCCTTCTCTAAAGAAATGTTTCATTTCCTACAACTCAATGACATAGGGGAGGTAGATGACTTTTGCCTTTGGGTTTCCCTAAAAGCTTATCTTAGAGGATTATTTATTAAAGCACAATCCCAAACAAGAAAATGTTCTACCGCTTCCCTAGCACAACTGCATCAGACACTCCGAACTCTCATAGCAGAACATAAAAAAATTACACCCACAGCCAGCTGCTTTCACGTATAACTTCCACTAAGAAATCCCTCCTTCAGATAGAATGTCAAATGGTTCAAGAACGGTCGAGAGAATGCAAACGCATGTTCTAACACAAGGGGAATAAAGCGGATTACCTACTGGCTAGAAAGCTATGTGACCGAGCTGCTCAATCCCGGATTCCATACCTGAAAAAGGGGGGTTCAACTGTAACGAACCCTAAAGATATAGGTTCTGAATTTGCAGCATATTATGCTCAATTATATGATTTATGTTCTACAAAACCCCAAGCTTCCCGAGAAATTAGTCCGATAAGGTTGTTTCTAATCTCCCAAACCATACGTAAGAACAAATTGATAATATAAATTCTCCCTTCACTGTAGAGGAAATCGCCACCTCCATATCTAAATTAAAACCCTGCAAAGCGCCGGGCCCAGATGGGTATACTGATACATTTTACAAAACATTTATAGAACAATTGTTCCCCCTCCTATTAAGAGTATTCAATACCACAGGGCAACAAGGCTCTTTTCCTTAAGAGTTTCTTTAAGCCACAATTGTCACTCTACCCAAACCAGGTAAACTTCCTGATACATGCACTAATTTTAGGCCAATATCACTATTAAACCTCAACACTAAAATGTACGCTAAGATTCTGGCAAACCGCCTTAAAACTTTAATCCCACACTTAATCAACTCTGACTAGGTATGCTTCACATTAGGGACCTGATAATACTAGGAGGTTACTCAATATATTCCTAGAAGCTAGTAGACTTGGTCAACCATGTGTCACTTTGTCACTTGATGCTGAAAAAGCCTTTGACCGAGTTGACTGGCTATACCTAAAAGAAATGTACATTTTGTACTCTGGTTTTGGCATTATACTCATCCCCCTCAGTGAAGATTTGCGGTCTAGGCTTTTGTTCCCCGACATTTAAAATATCCAATGGCACCCTCCAGGGATGTCACCTTTCCCCATTGCTTTTCACTCTCATAATGGAGCCATTAGAATTTCTCCCAAAATACATGGAGTCTGTCTCAGTGACACCCTGCAAAAGGTGGCGTTGTTGGCAGACAACCTCACTATTTTCACTTCTAACCCTACATCTTCCTTACCAGCCCTGTTCTCTCTATTAGAAGAATTTGCTAAAATCAGCTTTTATTAACTGAATTTTACCAAAAACATTAGCTTATGCTTTGAACATTGAGGATAGAGAAGTCTCTGACCTGAGAAGGCAGTACCCATTTGCGTGGTCTGCATTTATCGCATGACATACCTACAATAATATTGAGTAATTTCAATCCATTGTTGCAAAAATTTAAAGACGTTACGAATCATTGGAACTTGCCATGTCTCTCGTGGCAGGATAGAATAGCCGCAGTTAAGATGAGTCTCTAGCCTAAACTAACCTACTTTTTTTGCTGCCTACCAATCCCTATTCCAAAACCTTTAATCATACAATTTCAACAAATCTGTAACTCTTTTATTTGGAAGGGGAAACAACCCAGAATAGCTATGAGATACTTACACAACCCAGTACTAGCAGGGGGAGCTGCTATGCCCAACCTTATAGCATATCACGAAGCAGCAAGATTAGCTCACGTTCTAGCCTGGGGAGACACCAAATCCATCAGTAAATGGTCCATGCTTGAACAAGCTTCAATTCCTCCTAGGATAAACTTATACAACCTTATTTGGCTACCTAAACATACGAGATAAACTAACTTTTCCGAGAATTTTATAGTTAACGCTAATCTAAAGTTTTGGGACAAAATGTGTCACTCTCCTAAGGTCTCACCCCACTCTTCCCCGATACACTCGATAGCGGTATTATTGGTAGCATTAACAGATTTGCATCCAGACCTGTGGTCAGAAATGGGGATAGTTTCTGTTGCCGACCTATTTACTAACGGTTCTGTCCTCTCTATGTTAAATTTCCAAACTAATTTCCCTCTCAATCACAATTACTGCATTTTGAGTTCCTATGACTGAACAGTTTTTTAAGGTCTTGGGTTTTTTTTAAGGTCTTGGGGATGTTCTCCCTATCATATATGGATATTCTCGGGTCTCCCATTTTATGCAAATCACTGTACATTAAACAATGGGAGCGATCACTAAGGTTTGATGTTTTCTAAACAATCTTGGTGGGCAGCAGTCCTACTCACAAAACTGCAATACACAGTATTTCATACCTAAAACTGCATTTTAACATACTTACCCAATGGCATCTGACTCCCCAAATGCTCTTTCAGATCTCTCACTTAAATTCTCCATTGTGCTGGAGAGGCTGTGGGAAATTGGGGTCTCCCACACATATGTGGTGGGACTGTCCAAATATCCAACGGATATGGACTAGAGCCTTTCTGTATAGTAGAAAAGTTTGCATAGATAGACACAATAACCCTCAGATGGGACTTTTTCACCTGTTCCCTAGCAACATCCCATCCTATATCCTTAACCTATGCTTCTATTTGTTCATTACAGTTAAATTGGCTATAGCTAGACTGAAAATAGTTACACATATTGAAAACATGAAAAGCCCTATTTTTGCTGCCCAAAACAAAATTGATTTGCACTGTATGAGTTGGGAATTATGGAGACACCATCAGAGGGATTACCCATGTTAAAATACCCCCAAAATGAGATAAACATACCAAAACATTAACATTACAATCTGTATATGACTATATTATGGTAAGAGCGCCCTAGCAAAATATGGTAAAACAAAACATAAGCAAAGGTGATGGGAGCATAGGCAATAGGCACTTATTACTCCCCCCCCCCTCCTCCTTTCCTTTTTTTTTTCTCTTCCATTTTGTGGGAACGTATTCTACTGATAGACACTTACCTCTTCACTCAAACTCATACAAGAAAGCTATAATAACTTTTTGGTGGTACTGTAAGATTGATTCCTCTATATCACTATACCAAACAGAGTAACATATCCTTAAACTATATCAGAACATACTAACCCTCAACAGTTAAAATAATAAACTAAGTCATCTCTCTTTCCCTATCTTTCTATGGATGTAAGGAAATTTTTTATAGGGATATTGAATTGTCATAGTATATGTTTACACCAATTTCAACAGATCCGGTTACCTCTGTTGAGAAATCTAATATAAACTGTATTGTCAAAGGTTTGTATCAACATGTTATAATTATTTCAATCACTGCTGTTGGATTGTAAGATTTGTATAGACTTTTTACTTTTGTGCTTTACAAAAAAAAGAAAATGAAAATGAAATTTAAAAAGATAGTTCTACAAAACTGCATGCCTGTTATGTAAAAATAGAATGTAATGCTACTGACTTCTATAACATAAACATATATTAACATATATATCTATGTTATCACTAATAAACACAACAAGCTAGCATAAATACATTTTAATGTATATGCAATACTTAAAACACTATGCAATATACATGCTACCATTTTAAGTATTAAATATCAATGAAAAGCCTGACTACATTATATCTACAATGTTTGAAATAAAATGCATAGTCATGTATAATGCATATTAGTTAAAGTATTGGATATATAAATTAAAATGTAGCTATTCTTGCTTGATGTGTTTATTATTTTAAATATTAATATATTTTTAAAATAGATATTTATGTTATCTATGTATGTTATCATCAGACCACTGCTTCCCTATCCTTTTGCCACCTCTTAGGTGGCGAATTTCTATCAATTCAAAATAGCGCTCGTGTGCAATGCTGAATTCCGCCTGGGGAATTTAGCCCGCCAGAGGCAAGCTGCGGCGGACAGGGTCACGTATGTGCACCCCTGTCCGCCTCAGCTTGATAAATCACACCCTAAGTATGTGAAGAAGATGCATATATTACAATAGGGGTCATAAATATCTTAATTTAAAAATTGTATGAAATAAAAAAGGTATTAAATTAAATGGCACAATGAAAATGTATTGATAAATGACATTAAAAATTGTAATTGTAGAAATTAGTCTGCAAAAATGGAATATGTATTGAAATTATGCAGAGAAAAAATCATATATTTAATATACGCAGTGGTAGAATTGTAATAAAACTACAAATGTCCATGCAAGAAACCTTGTGAAATGCATGGACAACTGCTGGTTGGCTAAAAAGGGACTTCCATAAGCATAGCTGAAAGCTCTCTGCTAGGCCTGGTGGTGTATTCTCTAAACATTCTCTCCCCTGCAAACCTCACTGTTTTTTTGTTTTTTTTGATCTCTCAAACTGAAAGTGAAAATAGTCAAAACACTTATAACCCTAATAGAAAAACACAGGCATATGAAAAAAGAGGCGATTATTTAGATACTATACACAAAAACAGGTTTTCATGTCTAATCTGTCGAAAGTTAGATCATCTTTTGTTGTTTTCATCACTGCAAATGTGTCAGTTTGCTTTAAATGTATATATTATTTGAAAACAATAAAAAAAAACATAAGAATAACATGTGACATACACACATAAAATAATGGTACAAATGCATACATTGAAAAACCTACATTCTATTTTTGCTCTGTATTGGAGGGGAATCAGACGCAGAGTTTTGTGTGGAACTTTTTAAGTGAGAGAGATGTTATCTCATTAATTACTAGGTATTCCTGTGTCCTTTCACTACCATATATATTTTCTGTCCCCTGAACACTGTGGCAAAATATCTACCCATGCAGTGAGCTCAAGCTTACAGCTCTTCCAAATCCCCAGACAAGAAGTGGTAATTCATTTGTGTTAAAGGATTCAAGTAGCTTTGTGGCATGTTAAAATCTAGACTATGTCACTTGAGTGCACTCTTGGGGCAGTTTCTTTAACTCCTTATTGACCAGACCAATAAGTAGGATCCCCCCTTAGCCCCCAACCTCCCTGATTCCCCCAAACAGCTCTCTAACCCTCCTGCCTCTACCTATTGCTGCCATCTTGGGTACTGGTGGCTGTCTGCCAGTACAGAGTTTGCTAAAAATGAAATAAAATAAAACAATTCTATAGTGTAGCTGCCCCCTAATACACTACTCCTCCCAGATCACTTTCCCAACACGTATCCCCCCCCCCCTCTCCCTCCTTCCCTTAACATTTGCCTTAGTGTAGCAGTCCCACCCGCTACCACCCCCTCCCGCTTTCTCCCGCCCCCCCACGCTTGCTCCCGCCCCCTCACACCCACTCCCGGACCTCTCATCAGCGCTCACCGGACTTCCTTCAGAGATGGGCTGCCCACCCGCCTCCCTCCTATCCCTCCCACGCCACCAACAATTGGCACCATCACTGGCCAATGCAGAGAGGGCCACAGAGTGGCCCTCTCTGCTTTGGTTGCTTACCAGAAGGTATAGCAGGATGCCTCAATATTGAGGCATCGATGCAATACCCTGAAAGTGGCTAGAAGCAATCATTTCCAGCGCTTAAAACCCCTGAGGACATGCCAGGCACGTCCTTGGTCGTTAACGACTGTTTTTTGTAGGACGTGCCTGACATCAGCTTGGAGTGAATTCATCAAGCTGACCCTTGCATGAGCATACTTCACTCAATTCTATACAAAAAAAAGAGAGGTGTATCTGGAAGTCCCAGTGAATGGTCACAATCACTTCCAGCGCTTAAAACCCCTGAGGATGTGCCAGGCACGTCCTTAGTCATTAACGACTGTTTTTTGTAGGACGTGCCTGGCACGTCCTCGGTCGTTAAGGGTTTAAAGTTCATCAGCTTGGAGTGAATTCATCAAGCTGACCCTTGCATGTGCATACTTCACTCAATTCTATACCAAATAAAAGAGAGGTGTATCTGGAAGTCCCAGTGAATGGTGAACTGCCTACCATAGAAAGTAATGATTATGAAGCTCTCTGGAATGCAGAGTAATGTGACTGTAACAGGGAGCACAAGGCACAGATAGCAACATACAGATCAAATGAGTCTGTTTTCAGCTTACTTTACCTCATGTGTGTTTTTCTATGAGTGCTTTAAGAGCACTTTCAGACACAGCTGACATTTAGTAACACTAAAGGAGCAAGCACAAAAAGCGTAGAGAATGTTTAAAGAATACAGTTAGACCAGTGGCATATTTAGATTTTGTGCAGTTTTTGTGCAGTGGAGGTTCTAGTACTTAAAGGGATATGAAACCCTAACATTTTCTTTTGTGATTCAAACAGAGCATAACATTTTATAAAAGTCTCCAATTTACTTCTATTATCAAATTTGCTTAATTTGCATGATATTGTTTGTTGTAGAGATACCTAGGTAGGCATCTGGAGCGCTATATAGCAGGAAATAGTGTTGCTATCTAGTGCTCTTGCAAATAAATAACATTCTTGAAAAACTGCTGCCATATAGTGCTCCAGACACATGCTGGCTCCTGAGCTCAAAGGGCAATTGGCAACCGGGGGGCAGTAAAGGTCTAAAACACCAAGATGTATAACTCAATCATACTAATAATATTAAAAATCAATAAGAATAAGATAGTAAAACGTAGAGCCAAATATACATTGGGCAAACAACTCTCACGTGACAGAGAGTCACCCAAAAGGGTAAAGTCCAGTGATCTATCAGTCCAAACTTCAGAGGTAGAGGTCCCAAGTCATCACAATGTAGCTGCACTGCTCCTTCCACTCATCTCAATCCATTCCTATAAAGAACAATCACAATGTGCATGTCAAACAGCAACACTGTATGTGTATCCCTCCAGTGTTACATGGTACTCACATTTAGAGAAATAACCCTAATGTGCTGTCAGATGTTTGCTGGTAATTCCCAGAGTACCAGCTCAATGGATCCCGGAATCCGTAACTTTAAAGCAATCCACTTGTGCCGCAGGCAATCCACCTTTATAATGAAGAAAATTGATAATGGAAGTACATTAAGAAAGTTGTTTACAATTGCATGCTCTATCTGAATCACAAAAGAAAATTTTGGGGTTCCAAATAACTTTAATATTTTGGAGTGATAACAAAGGTATAAACACAATGTAGAGGAAAGTGCTCATAAGTCTCACCTGAGATGAAAGTTGGAGCTGCAAAGAGTGGAAAAGAGTTGTCAGTGCTGCTTGGAGCGTGTCTGCTTCACACGCTCAGAAATTCAAATAGAAACCACAGAGTAAAGCGCACTGCAACATCAAGCAATCCACAGAAGGAAATAAAATCCAAAAAGTTTATTGTTTCAGGTTAAAAATAAAAATGTACGGGGGGCGGGGCTAGGCCAAGATGGCGATCAGACGCATATCACAGGCTCTCCTGCATTATTCTGCTTAAACTGCGGCCTTTCTAGTAGTATCTGCTTCACCATCTATACAAAATTACAGGATCCGCACACTTCCTGACAGCTCAATTAAAAGCTCTTTCTAGTTATGTGAAAGTATGATTTTGAGCCTCAAACCGGACCTCTGAGGCCTTGTATTATGTCCCACAGGAGAATGCGGACCATCATATCCCCAAGGCACCCTCTCCACTTGACATTAGGAGCACAAGAATCATCTAGATTAAGTGTCTAATCCACAATCTTATCTAGGCTCCTCTCCGGTAATTCTACAATCAAGCAACTATCGCCTATTAGGAGGTACAGGTGAAACTTCCAACTAAGCCACAAACGTCAAGCCAGACGAAGATGGAGGCAGACATCATGGCGGCACTAGCTGCATTTGGTTCTGCTATGGACTCTCACTTTCATAAGCTAAGCCAACATATATGCTCCACACGAAATGAAGCGTCTCATATACTTCATTATGGGGAGTGTTACTCCATTTATTCCACAGGGCTTCTACCGGAAGAGAGAGAGGAGGATTTCCAGCACGTATACCCTGCAGAGGTGTCTGACTCCCGGATTCTGCCTGAACCCAATATACATATGGAGCAGATGACAGACGCTCACCTACGGGTAGCCAGCCATGTTCAGCCGGATCAAAATGGGTGCGAGATCTCTGGGAGTCTTGTGACTCCACTGGACCCTGTTGTGAGGCGGCCGATCACGGCGGGGCCAGTGCATAGCGATATAGCAGTTGTATATACGGAGCTGGACCCCTTGGACGCTCTCTTGCATACACAAGCAACTCCACAGAGTACAAATCCCCCAGCAATTGTCACCACATCTCACAGCTGGGGCTTAGGCACGGCTGACTCTCTTGTAACTTATCCACATGATATGGGTGATAGAGGGATAGAGAGCATCCTACCGGGATCAGCGACGGACTTGCATGCCAGGGCAGGAGTTGTAAGACGAACCGCTGAACACCTTATTGGAAGCCAGCATGTCCGGATTGCAAAGTTTCCTACGAAGAAGGCCAGGTTGACAGTGCTCACTTCATGCTTACGGAAGCGTATAGCTGCTGGAATTGGATGACTTTTATACCAATAAATATAGCCCTACAAGATTTTATGTCTCTGAGTTCCCGGCTATGAATGTTGCTCTTACATAAGACATAACGAGATCCAAAAGTTGCATGTTCTTTTTTGCTTCTTATGCTGTCACGAAGTTGGTTTCTGTTATACTTTACATTTTCTATTTTACTGCCTTTCTATGTTACCTGAGTTATGGACTTTTCCCTTCGTAGGCAAACTTTACCAAATGGCAGTTTATGCTGAGTACTGTAGATATTCCATATGTGTTATGACCTCCTCATACTGTGGTGAGTGACTAGACTAAGGTTATGTATATTACTATCTTTAGTCAGGAACCTTTTTGGTACATACTCAAGATATACCTATAAGTCATATTATTCATGTGTAATGCTTAACGAGTAACGTGTTATAATGGCAGATATAACTATAACATAGGGTTTATTGCGGCTCTTATAAGGGGGATAGGATTCTATCTCGAGTAACCTCTTCCTAGATTTTCATAAAACAGATTGAAGTGAATGATGACATCGACATTCAAAATCTTATGTCATTCACTTCACCTAAGCTTACTAAGAGGGGGTGCTAGTCTGAGCCTTACCTCAGTAGCCCAATTATAGATTAGCAAGCAGAACAGATCCTAATAAAACTTTATTAAGTTTGCTGCACATAGATCTACATTACATGCTCAATAATAGGCTATTTCTACTGCTTGTTCATTCATTTTAATGTTAATGTAAGGCTTCATAATTGAAACTAGTAAGTTAATGACTCCTTCCTCTAGTGAAAATGGCAAACTTTACAGTTATGCCACTATTTAAATTACTCCAATACACCTCTCAAATGTAGTCCCACAGGTTTGAATTGACTTGAATCCCAGACCATACCAGAGTTGTTGTGTTGAACAGGGTTATATACAGCCATTTGACAGTCAATAGTGTCTGGTCATTACCTCTCACACAACTTACATTACCCGCATGTTTTAGATTCCATCCATGCGCCTCCCCCAACTGTCCCTAACTGTCCCTAATTGTCTTTATCTTAGTAACCAGATAGATTACCTTTATCTGCTTAAATTACATTCTCCTTTAGATTCTACCTGTTACTCTATCTAAGTGTATGTTACCTTTTTCTTGAACCCAACTAGATGAACACAGTTACCATAGAGGGTTTTAACTCGAGACATATTTTACTATGAAAGAGACCTTAGGGGGTCATAATAGGGCAATGTATTTTTTTTTCTTCTTACAAATGTATTAGTGAGATTTTGTCTATTAATGGTTTAATCTTAGGGTGTACATTTATATATACAGGCTCAACATATCTCTAACTGTAGTAGATAATAGCTTGAATGGAGATAATGTACTATATACTTTGTTGGATGGGCCCTGTTATACTGTTATATACCCAGTTTGTTATACTTATTACATTTAGAGGACAACTCATATTATACTGCCTTTGACACTCTGGTGGATCTATGTCCTCTTCCTCCCTGCCATACACATAGAAAGTCATCCCTCCTAGAAATCACTATAATATATTTGTGATATGACCCTAATTAATTTCCTGTGTCACAATATTCCACCAGCATAGAAAGCCCCGCCCCCTACCCTTCCCCATTCCACTTCGAACGGCTATTGCCAGTTGCGTTTCCCCTCCCCCATCCCTATATACTTTGGTCCAATAACTTATGTCTTAAATAATCCTCACCCGCTCTTTGTTATTGGCCATTTCAAAGCCCATAAGTGGCTACTAATCTGGTTACCATTTGCCTTTTTTCAGTTCCCTATGTCCGAATGCCCTTAAGTGGCTATCCAACTAGCCAGCCAATTAAGCTTCTTTTATACAAAAAAAAAAATAGAGGTTTGAGAAGCCTATTTGTTGTCATTCACAGTCATGATCCTCTTTTACTTTTGTCTCTTCTTATTTTTCTTTTTTTTTTTTTTTTCTTCTTCACATATGACAATGTTTATTGTATAATGTCATACCGGTCCTTAATGTTATAAGGCTATCATTATATTATATGTTGTTCTTTTTCGCAAAACCTCAATAAAAATTATTTAAATAATAAAAATAAAAAAATAAAATAAAAATGTACGATCAGCACACATAAAAACCAGGTTGGGTAGAGGTCTTCTCAGCAGAGGGAAGCATTTTTCTGCTCTGCATCCTGGCAGAAGTGTGTACATTTTTTATGTACAGTCATGGCCAAAAATATTGGTACCCCTGCATTTCTTTTAGATAATGCACCAGAAAATTGTTGCAATTACAAATGCTTATGCATTCTCATGTTTATTTCTTTTGTTTGTATTGGTATGACACAAAAAAGTGGAGAAAAAAAGCCAAATCTGACACATTCCACGCAAAACTCCAAGGGGCCGAATTATCTAAAGACTGCTGCTCCATAACTTGTCCGCCTGTTTTGAGGCTGCAGAAATCAATCCGTCCGATCCTATATGATCGTACTGATTGACACCCCCTGCTAGCGGCCGATTGGCCGCGAATCTGCAAGGGGCGGCATTGCACAAGAAGTTCTGGTGAACTGCTTGTGCAATGATAAATACCGACAGTGTATACTGTCGGCATTCATCAATGTCTGACGGACATGATTCGACAGACTGATGATAAATCGGCCCCCAAAATTGGACTGGACAAAATTATTGGCACCCTTAATTTAATACTTGGTAGCACACCCTTTGGAAAAAATAACTGAAATCAATTGCTTCCTGAAACCATCGATGAGTTTCTTACACTTCTCTACTGGAATTCTGGACCACTCTTCTTTCTCCAACTGCTCCAGGTCTCTAAGATTGGAAGGGTTACTTTTCCCAACTGCTGTTTTGAGCTCTCTCCACAAGTGCTCTATGGGATTGCGATCTGGACTCATTGCTGGCCAGTTCAGTTTTTTGGTAGTCTTCAGATTTCATAATGCCATGCACACAGTAAAGACATCCAGTGCCTGAAGCAGCAAAGCAACCCCAAACCTGATGGGACTGTATTCTTTTCTTTTAAAGCCTAATTTCTTTTTCTGAAAACAGTAGAATCATGTGCTTTCCAAAAAGCTGTAATTTTTTTTCTTCTGTACACAGCACATTCTCCCAAAAGGATTTTGGCTTCCTCATGTAAGTTTTGGCAAACTCCAATCTGGCTTTTTTTATGTTTCTGTGTCAGCAGTGGGGTCCTTCTGGGTCTCCTATCATAGCATCTCTTTCATTCAGATGGCGACGTATAGTGTAAGCTGACACATTTGTACCCTGTGCCTGAAGTTCAGCTAGAATTTGTCTTGAAGTTTATCAAGGTTCTTTATCAAACATTCGAATAATCCTTTGTTGCAATCTTTGATCAATTGTTCTCTTTCGTCCGCGTCCAGGGAGATTAGCTACAGTGCCATGGGCTGTAAACTTCTTAACAATGCTGCGCACAGGTGGACTGACCAAGCATGTCTCCAGACCTAAACCCTATTGAGCATCTGTGGGGCATCCTTAAAGGGAGGGTGGGGGAGCACAAGGTCTGTAACATCCACCAACTTTGTGATGTCATCATGGAGGAGAGGAAGAGGACTCCAGTGGCAACTTGTGAAGCTCTAGTGAACTTCATGCCCAAGAGGATTAAGGCAGTGGTGGAAAATAATGGTGGCCACATAAAATATTGACACTTTGGGCCCAATTTGGACATTTCCACTTAGGGGTGTACTCACTTTTGTTGTCAACGGTTTAGACATTAAAGGGACATAATACTCATATGCTAAATCACTTGAAACTGATGCAGTATAACTGTCCTGGGACAGACATACTGATTTGTTGCTTAGAAGTCCTTTACAATGGGATGTGGCTACTGAAAAACTTTTGAGTTAAAATATCTTTCTTTTTTACATAGAGATGTTCAGGTGATATTTTCTAGTCAGCTTTTTACAGCTATGCTGCATCACTTTCAAGTGTTTAAACATTTGGGTATTATGGCCCTTTAATTGCTGTGTGTTGAGTTATTTTGATGGGGCAGCTAATTTACACTGTTATACAGGCTGTACACTCACTACTTTACATTGTAGCAAAGTGTCATTTCTTCAGTGTTGTCATGTGAAAAGATATAATAAAATATTTACAAAAATGTGAGGGGTGTACTCACTTTAACCCTTTCATGACTGGGCTAAAAAGTCTACATCGGAACAGCGTTCCTATGTAGACAAATTGAAATCACGCAATCGTGCAAAAGATTGCAAGATATCAATTATGGGATCGGGTCTGGGGGGCATCCCTAAGACACTTGGAACACCCTCCAGACCACGATCAAATCCTGCAAGCCTAGTAGGCGTCAGGACAGCCGTTTGCGATGATGTTGTATTCGGTCAAAACGGCTTTAAAGCCCAGTGCCATTGTGACGGAATACAACGGCATAACGGCATTACAAGATTAATGAGATACTGTATATATATATATATATATATATATATATATATATATATATATATATATATATATATAATTATATAGACATATTAATGTTGAGGTTACTTAGGAAAGGGTAAAGTAGGGAGAGCAGGTAATTATTTTTTAAGCCATATATGACAAATTGACAAATTCATTGATGTCAGTGAGTTAATGGGAGTGGCTATTTACCTAAAGAGTCCTGTGCATTCCTTTAAGGCTGTGCATAGGCACATTGGTGGATTGCCTGCCCTCTCTCTTTACACTGCACAACCCCCAACCATAGAGAAGCTCCACTGAGTTCTTTACAAATCAGTGTCCCTTCTAGCAAGACAGAGCTCTCCTCAGTGAAAATCAAAATAGTGGGTGCAAGGAAGGCTACAACCCTCCATAGCCTGGCCTGCTCTGGGCAGGAGTAGTCTCTCAGGCTCCTGAAAAATTAAGGAAATATTGGACAGATGCAACCTATGCGCAACACAGCACTCCTGCTTTCCCACCGACAAAGACTGAAAAAAAAATGATGGCTCCTATGTGGAAGTCTTTAAGGGGATTTTTTTGTACAGTGTGTTAGCCTCAAATAATCTGGTGCACAGCGGTCTTGTAAAGACTGGCTGCAATACCAGCCTGATGGACTTACCACCGTCTCTTTAAATAGTGCGCCGCTGCTGTGGTCAGATGGCCCAATGGAAAATACCTACAGTACAGCCCTTTTGAGATTCTAACAAAGGCCTCATAGTACTGACTGATCTTTTCAAATAATCTTGCCAGTGCAGAGAACTTTAGAGAATTGGACCCTTAGTCTTGTGTGTTGTCATTTCCAGTGATCATACAGATTTGAAGCCCTTCCACATTGAAATGATATGTTTAAATAAAATCTACAAAAGAAAAAAGACTAGACATAAAGATCAAACAAATTTAGAATCTTCTTCTTTAGAATTCATGGGACTCAAACTTTATTATCTGCTAACCACTGAAAAACAAAACCGTAAAATCTAAATAAACCTGCCCCTGGTTCCAAATGTTTACAACTGGGCTTGCTCAGATGCCGGTATGTAAAGTTAGCCTTTAAGCACATTGGAATTGTTTGTTTAAATGGTGTGTTCTAATGAGAACTGAGTGATCAAGTTCATGAAAATAGAAAAATGTTACATTGGTGGTTTTAAAGGAACAGTGTACTGTAAAATAGTTTTCCCCTAATGTATTTCCAATGACTTGTTATACAAGATGCAGAGTATAAAATGTATGAGCAATTTCTCCTTTAGGTTTATTTTTGTATACATAACTGGTTTTGTTCGTTTTGTTCTTTGAAACAACGACCCTCAAAATGGGTTGTGCTTGCAAGGAATTAATTATCTCCTACCTTATTTATCACTTTCTGCACACACACACCTGCTTTATATTAATTATGTCTGTAAACTAAAGCCCAATACTTATGACTTGATGATCAAAGACTCTCCTGCTTGGAGAGAAATTGTGGTGCAGAGGGGCTGAACTCACTGGATGCTCAAAGAAAAAGGACGGAACTCTCCAGCGCTGTGAGATCTCTCTCATTTCTGAGTCAGAAGGAGAGAAAAGCCCAGTGCAATATAGCATTGCATAATATGATTTTTCTTACACTTACACTTATATGCTTTGTATTTTATCTTACTTTACACTTCAGATTAGGTCATTTCAGTATTATTACATTTTAGCTTTGCACTTTCTATTTTCTATTTTATTAGATTTAGATCAAGCAGTGACGTTTGCTAAAAGTTCACAATACACTAATTTAACTGGCAAAAAAGTAATATATGGTATACTAAACTAATGTCAAAAGCAAGTTAAATTGTAGTGAAAACCATTTCTGTGTAATATGTAATTGATGCAAACTGAGCCTTTAAATCAGCCTAAGGGGTAGATTTATCAAATGTCGGGCAGACATGATCCCCTGTTGCGGATCATGTTCCACCAGACATTGATAAATAACGATAGCATAAGTTGTCAGCATTTATCATTGCACAAGCATTTCTAGTGAAATGTATGTGCAATGCTGCCCCTGCACATTTGAGGCGAATTCCAAGGGGGTGTCAATCATCCTGATCATATCTGATTGGAATGATTGCTGTCCGCCACCTCAGTCCACCATGACCGCTGCTTATTAACAGGGGTGAATCTACAGGGGGTGCAGAGGTCGCAATTGCGACTGGGCCCCCAAGGGTGGGGGCCCACCTTAAAAAAAAATAAAAAAAAAATTTTACATTAAAAAACTTTGACCTGCCACTGCCTGCACTGATATCATGTGAGTGTGACATGATGCTTCACTAGTGTCTCTGACTACAGGGGTTAGTGTTTCTGTTTTACCCATTGGTGTTTATGTGTGTGTGTGTGTGTATGTGTGTGTGTGTGTGTGTGTATTTATGCATGTATGTGCGTGTGTGTATGTGTGTGTGTATGTGTGTGTGTGTATTTATGCATGTATGTGCGTGTGTGTATGTTTGTGGAACCAGCAAATTACAGACCTTGTTACTACAGCATGGGGGTAAACAGTGTCAGTCTATACAGTACCACTATATACAGTAGGGGGGGGGGGCTGGACCATGTCACAGACTACTATGGTCACTTTATAAAGTACTGGGGTGGGTAGGGTCAGGCCAGCCATTTTACCGACAGATTACAGACTGTGTCACTGACTCACTATATACAGTACTGGTGGGTTAAACAGTGACATTATATACAGTAATAGGGGGTCAGACTGTGGGCACAGGTTATTTCCTTTTGCAGACGTAATAAGATTCACTTTTTTTTTCTGTATTAAATGGAAAAAAAAGAAGATATATATCAAATTCACTTTTATTTTTTTGGGGGTGGTGGGGGCCCTTCTTAGATTCTTGCACCTGGGCCCTGTGGTTTCTAGTTACGCCTCTGCTTATTAACTTAAGTTTCCGGCAAGCCGGAAACTTCAGGGGTAGGTTGCAGCATCCGCTGCTTGATTAATCTACCCCCAGCTGTTCTCCAGTTACCTTTTCTCTCCCCTGTGAAATTCTGTATCCCAGGGAGCTTTGTTACCTTCAATGGAAGGCATTGCTCATCTCTCTGGGACTTCCAGGTTCCTTCTCTTTTCTTATAGAATTTAGTGAGTTCACCCCCTGTAAAGTCTGCACTGTAACTTCTTTTAAAACTAGAGAATATTTTCTTATCAGGCCCATAGAAAGCAATGAAGCTCTATGGGAAACTGAAGCTGTCAGTTTTTCAGTTTTATTTTAAATACAAGATATACAAACATGAATATATAAAGTATGATCTTAATTTGTTAAAGCTACACATATGCAAAGCACAACGTGTTAATGCAGTCATGTCATGCTGTGCTTTATTACACTGGACTTGTCTCTCCTTCACATGCAGAAATGCAAGGAACGCCCCTTGGAGAAGTATAGCAAAATCTGCCTTTTAAGAATTTCACTAGATATTGTGTAGTGCTGGAGGATCATTTTATATCATCTCACCTGAGTGGAGAGCTTTAGATCATCAGGCCCATAGAGTGAACAATAAAAAATTAACATAGTAAGTATAAAAACTTTCATTATAAGTAGGGATACCACAGACAAAATCAGCTATTTCAAATGCTGATATAAAGGTAAAGGTCTGTAAACTATTTAATACACGCCAGCAGGTAAAAGGGATCATTGGGCACAAATTTTAAAAGGGAAAAAAAATTGGTGTATACTGTGCCTTTTAGAGCGACTACTGAACAAGTTTCAGATGCATTCTCTTACAGATAAACAGATGTTGCTTAGCAACATCTATAACTGTATCATTCTAAAGTTGCTCTCACACTCCTACTCCTAACATTTTTTAGAAGTTATGAAACAACAAGTTAGCATGCATAGCAGTAAGTAATACATATTATGAAAGCTATGATATTCTGACGGCCTACAAGTCTTGTATAAGAGCCTGTGTGTGTCTGGTTAACCAGGATTTGCAGAGTCAGATGTAGGTATCCCATTGCCAAATTATAATGCTGATCTAGTGTTTTAGCCACAGACAGGAATTCAAAACCTTATTTTAAAATGATTTTTTCCACTGCCGTACAAAGCAATAGTTTTATATTCTAAAAATAATGTGCCTTCTAGTTGCAAATATTTCCCCTTCTGTTATATGATATTAGGTGTAGATACTATATTGAAAATAACATTTTGTATACACTACCCTCGCCTGTAGTGCTCATTATGCCTTTTTGTTTTTTTGCAACCTGCTTTCTGATTGTGACTGCCTAATGGTTTAACGCAGTAATACTGAATTTAGTAAGACCTACAGTGAGTAATTGTACAACATATTATCTTGTATGGGTGATTCTCAGGCTTCTAAGGTTAGATGTCATCTAAGCTATATATCTTGAGTTATGACCCATAATATTCACATTATCTCCGCTACATAAGCAGAATACAGATAGCACTGATTCAGAAATGTGTAGGTTTGGATTTCAATATTCTGTTAAATGTAAAATCATTTTAACCATTTTTATTCTCGTCTGTTTATACCTTTACTGTAAACGATCATATCAAGACTAGAAAAATATATCTCAAACTGCTAAATTTGTTTGTTTATAGGTAGTTAATGTAAAGGAGCTTTAGCCATAGTTGCAAACAGTCCCTAATTTCCAGGGACAGTCCCTGGATTTAGTTTTTGTGTCCCAGGAAATGTCCCCTTTAGCTGAGCTGCACATGTATTATTTGTTTAAAGGGACACTGAACCCAAATTTTTTATTTTGTGATTCAGATAGAGCATGTGATTTTAAACAACTTTCTAATTTACTCCTATTATTAATAAGGGATTAAATGCTTACCGGGGCGTTTCCAGGAGTGTAGAAGAACAATTTTAACTTAACTTATATAACTTAACTTAGTAACTTGTAACATGAACCATTGTGAATAAATAAAGACACAGACACTTCTTAATGGGAACATTTTTTAACCGTCACGGTCAAATTTTTATTAAAACTACCTATATAACTTTTAGCCAACAGAACCGGAAATGGCGGCATGGACTATATAAGCCCAGAACAGCAAGGAGGTCAACGGCCCAACGGGAACGAGCAGCAGAGGGGTCTCTGCTCAAAGGAAATGACGCTGAGGGGTTGCAGAGATCACGTGACCATCCCCCAATGGGGAGAGAGGGAGGTTACCCCACGTGCACTTGAGGCCTACCACCCCTCCCCTTTATGGCCACGACTCACCCCTAGTGACCTTTTCCTGCGCAACAGGACCGTGACCTCCCGCCACAAGGAGCATTAAAAATGATCTTGCCGCCACCACCACAACCTGACTTACAGGAAGGATGAAATAGCTCCCTGGATATCCTTTATAAAAATATCCAACCCTACGTCTGATAGATGGACCTTATCTCTACGATAGAGCTCAGTTCTGTCGGCTGAGATGGCTTCGTGCCATACCACGAAGCCACCTGCTCCCGTGACGGTTTTTGATAGAGCCGCATTAATTTTCTTTCTAATTCTATATGCCGCAGTATGGGTCGACATATGCCTCCAATGCAAGCGGGGGACTATATTAGACCAGCCAATAACTACCTCAGGGATTCGGGTCTGAAGCCAGCCGATGTCCGACTGCATAATTTTGACTAGTTCTAGGACAGGGACGGACCCTACATCGTTCCCCCCAGGTGAAGGATTAAGAGGTGCGGTTTACCCCATCTTAAGAGGGCGCCCGAAATTACTTCCGCAAGCTGTGGCCAACACATCCCCCTATTACCTAACCATCTAATTGAGGCTTTGCTTAGGGGGAACCCCAGATTCTGACCCAAAGGAAGTGAGGAGCAACAAATCGAAGCCCAGTGGATAAAAGAATGCCCCACAATCCAAATCCGCTTTGCTCCATGGATTGGCCCTGCGGAGACAAATATTTTAGTGTGTGCACACATAAATTTGCATTAAACAATAGGGCGGACGTATTTCTTAAAGCAATTAGAGCGACACCGCCCCATCCGCTTTATGTCATCGCTGGAGCGACCTACGCTTGCTGCCTGCGTCGCCGCCCCTATTCTGAAGGAATGAGGGGCAATCCTACTGCTGTCTAAGCCTACGTTCACCACTGCTTGCTTCAAGACCCTACCGAACTGGAATTTAGATAAAGCCGATCCGTCAGCGTGGATAAAAAACTGTCCTGGCAATGAGGGGCGCAAAGCTAAATAACTGTTTATAACCGCTATGGGACAATAAATGCTGCCCGGTCTGGGCGCAATGTGCAGCCAAGTGCCCCTGCCTGACTGATCCGTTTTTGAGCGCGGGATAAAAAGGAGCAGGGAGTCAACGGCAGCCCTCACGTGCTCCACTTGAACTCCGCGACCCACCGCAAGCTTAGAGGGGGCTACTAACTCACTCAGCCGAAGGGCTGCCGCAAAGGCCAGCCCAAAAGCTGCCTTAAACAGCGATGCCTCAAATGGAGAGTAGCATGAGCTATCAAGTGACAATATCAACTTATCTAGGCGGTCTTGTGTGATGGGTTCCCTAGAATCAGGTTGCCTTGGATAGATCCTGCCCCACCCTTTTACAACTTGCCGAATGAAGAATGAGTTAGTTGGATCTGGGAGCCCCAATGCTTTATAAAAGAATGATAATGCAGCTAATTTAGACTGGAGTGAACCCTGACGCGTGCCTAAGTTGTGAAGACTCACCAACCAATCACACAGAGATGCAATGTTCCCTTGTGCGGCATCCATGCCCCTGGACCGACAAAACTGGTCCCATTCGTTCCAGAGTTTCGAGTAAGTGCGCCAGGTAGAGGGGACTAAGGAAGAACGTACCATTGGCAATAGGGCTACCCAGGAGTGACCAGCTGCCAAAGAAAAGCAGGACAACGTAAACCCACTGGTGATGCGTTAGGAACTAAGCGTCTAAAATTGTCCCACTCAAATCTGGACAGGGCGTCTGCTACCACATTATTGACACCTGGCACATGCTTCGCCTGGAACTGAATGTTGAGTTCCAGGCAACGCAATACCAAGAGCCGCAGTAGCGTTACCACCATGGCCGAGGTGGCCGACAGGTTGTTAATCGCGAAGACAACACTGGTGTTGTCTGTCCAGAATATGATTGTCTTATTTGAGAATCTTAATCCCCAGAGTCAGAGTTCCACTGACAGGACTATGGGAAAAAGCTCCAGGAGGGTTAGGTTACGGGTGAAACCCCGGAGGTACCAGGAGGCCGGCCAAGGCTCCGCGCTCTATTCCCCCTGTAAGTAAGCACCGTACCCATGTGATCCTGCCGCATCTGTGAAAAGATGCAACAGTTGACTAGATATGGGGTCTGAGCGCCAGACACGCACGCCATTGAAGGATTTTAGAAAAACCTCCCAGACTCTCAGATCTGCCAGCAGGTCCACCGTGAGGCCAATCCTCTGAGTAGGTTTTGTTCTCCCACTCAGTTGTCTTTCCAGCCTACGATTAAAGATCCTGCCCATAGGTATTACCTTGCAAGCGAAATTAAGGAGCCCTAGCAATGATTGCAACTGCTTCAAGGAAAGGGCCCTTTTTGAAACGGCCGCACGAACCGCCTCCAGCATTGCTTCAATTTTGTCAGTGGGCAATCTACAGACCATTTCCAATGTGTCAATTTCGATGCCCAGGAAAACCAAACATGTCGCGGGGCCCTGTGTTTTGTCCTCTGCCAGAGGTACTCCAAATTTGGCCATTATGCCGCGCATGCTGTTCATTAGACTAAGACATTCACCTGAGTCAGATCCTCCCACAAGGAGGAAATCATCTAGGTAATGCGCTATTGAATCGCTGCCTGTATCACTGGCAACCACCCAGTGTAGGAATGAGCTAAATGCTTCAAAAAGCGCGCATGAAAGGGAGCATCCCATAGGGAGGCAGCGATCCACGTAGTACAAATCCTGAAACTTACATCCCATAAGAGGGAAAACTGAAGGGTGGAGAGGCAACAACCGAAAGGCGGACTCTATGTCCAATTTTGCAAGTAGAGCGCCTTTCCCAGCCTGTCTAACCAAGTCCAGAGCGCTATCAAATGATTGATACCGCACGGAGCTTAGTTGGGGGTCAATTGCGTCATTGACAGAAGTGCCTTTAGGATATGAAAGATGTTGGATAAGTCTAAATTTTCCCTTATCTTTTTTTGGGACCACACCCAAAGGGGATATGGTTAAATTGTTTAGTGGTGGGTGAGCAAATGGGCCAGCCATGCGGCCCCACGATACCTCTTTATTGAGTTTTTCCAATACCACCTCAGGGTTTTGGTATGCAGACAACAAATTTCTCTGCATATGCGCTCCCTGCACCCTTTGAAAAAGTGGAATTCTAAAGCCAAATGAAAACCCCTCCCATAGCATTCAGGCCGTGGCCTGATCTGGGTAGGCCAACAGCCAGGGCTTACGCGCGTGGACCCTCACTGGGGTTGCCGCCCTTCTGAGCAGTAAATGATCCGGGGGCTCTACTGTTGTTGCCTCCATCTTTTCTTTTGTTGCATTCGACCCCTGGATGGGATCCTGTACAAAATTTTCATGTGTGTCTAAAGGTGCATGCGCTGCCCTTATCACACTTTTTTTCCTGATACGCCCAACAGGCGCCCCCCCTTCTCCGCAGCCTTGTTTTCCGAAAGGACTGCTGATTAGCCGAGGATGCACCCTGCGCTGCTGGTCCCTTATGGGGATCCATACGCTGCCATAATTGATTGTCGGTGCAATCAAAAGTTAAAGAGGGGTTGCCAGACATTTTCCTCCTGAATTCGGAGTCATATTCCCTCCACACACCTTCCCCGCGATTGCGCTGGATCCAGTGTATGGTGTCTGTATATTTCAGTATGGCTAAATTCTGAGAAGGGTACTTCTCCAAATAGCACGATGAGAAAACCCTGAAACATTGCAGCCACTCATCAAATGAGTCTGGGCGTTTGAATTTCTTTGGGCCGTGCAAGGAGTAAATTTCACCAGGGCTGGCATCCCCATATAAAGCTGCCCTCCTCTCTGAGATTGCTCTGATGGGGGGTAGGGCTTGCAAATTCGCATTGCTGTTTGCCTGCTGGGGTGAGATTAGCGCATCAGGAGCGCTATTTTTTTAGATTGCTGCTTCGCTGCACCTACACCCTCCTTCAAATTTTTTTTTATCATGCGGAACATTTTTTTCTGTCCCTTCCCCTGTAAGCCTAGCGATGTATCACTATCAGAACCTGTGTCTGTGTGTGAAGTGTCAGTAGTGTCTTCCTGTTCGTGTACAAAAACAGAACGCTCACCATGTGACACTCCTGGCTGTGCGATCTGGGTATTGCTATCCTGCACCGGCTGCTGTTGTTGCTGAGCTGGCTGCTGGTGTTGCTGAGCGTTGGAAGATGACTGCGCTGCAGATGCATTCTGCGTGACCACTTCCGCTGAACTCATGGCGACTGGTGCCTCCGATGACGCTGGAGCTGTTGCAAGTACTCCCTGTAAAAGAGAAACCAATTCGCGAGCACTTTGTAAGTTGTCGAAATGGCTCAACTAATGCATTTAAATTAATGGGAGCAATAGACTGTGCGTGGGCTGCCTCCATATTCATACGTTCACGCATACCCACAGACTGATTTGCAAACCCAGCGTTAGACAGTCCTGCAGCAGAAGCATTGCTGACTGAAACAACATTAGACATTTGCCCAGCATTCATTCCCCTAACATGCATGCCTTCAGCATTAAACGTGTTACCAATATCACTCACAACATTAGGGTTTCCCATGTTACTCACAACACTAGCATTTCCAATCTCACTCGCAACAGCAGGAGTCACAGCATTATGAAATTGCTGCTCATGTATGCTCATAGCTGCAGAAGCCACAGCATTATGAGATTGCTGCTCATGTATGTTAATGGCTTGTGCACCATGAACTTGTGCACTATTAGTAAATTGTAGTGGCCTGAAACCCCTGCTAATAGTGGCTCTACCCCCCTTTCTCACATAACTCTGACGTGCAGGGTTTGAAATTCTAACTCCCTTCCTTACTGCCTTTGTCCCCCTGCCTCTCCCTCTGACAATGGTGGATCTGATAGCCTGTTCTGCTACACCCTGACCGTGTCCTGCTACACCCTGACCGGGTGTGTTAAATGCATGCTGGCCTCCTTCCCTGGCCGCCACATGTCCCCCCTGAAGCAACGTTCCCTCGTGGTGCTCACCTTCGAGCCCATGAGAGTCCGCTGCTGCTCCGGTGCCGCCGATGTGAGGAATGGCCGCACCGGAAGTCCCCACACCTACTTCCGGTCGCTCGGCCAATGTAAGTGCGCAACCAGAAGTAGGCCGTGAAGCCTGCACACGCGTTACCGGAGGCTCCGGTAACGGATTGTGGGCCAGAAAGCGAGGAGTTATAGTGGCGGTAGGCGCGTGATGGGGGGTCGCTGGAAACAGAGGGTTGAAATTGGTAACCCTGCGCTTGCGATGGCGGAAATGAAAGCAATATGGGAGGGGGTAAGTCGGGCCTAGGCGCCCCTCGAGTCAAACCATGTGGCTGATCAAGTAGGCCAGGAGCCTGATGGGCCTGAAAATTTTGCGGGGCAGGTAGGCCAGGAGCCTGATGGGCCTGTTCCGGCTGCAAATTTGGCCTAGGTGCCTGAGGGGACAATGGTTGCAAAATGGGCCCAGGAGCCTGCAGGGCCAAATTAACTGGTAAATTCAAATGAGGCCCAGGGGCCTGCATTTGTAAAACGGAGCCAGGAGCCACCTGCTCTGCAATATGGGGATCCCTGGTTATGCCAGGCCCAATTTGCAGAACATGTGGAACCACATGCTGCAATTGCACATGGCCTGCTGAGGGCTGTGCAGAGGCAGCATTAGATATTGCAGCTGCAATATAGCTCAGGAAATTAGAAACTGCTGGAACATCTGCAGATGGTACAGCCTGTAGCAGGTTTGAGAATTGGTTAGGAGTTAACTGCTGCTGCTGTTCTAAATTAATGACAGGTGAATGAACCTCTTCTACCATTAACTGTGATTCTGGCACCAAATTCACTACATCCTCCCCAGCTTCAGTGATTTGTTCCTGGGAGGGTGCTGCATGAACCTGTGCCACAACAACAGCCTGATTCTGTGTAGGAGGGATGTAATCTAAGTCATTATCAATTGTTTTCTGAGTACTTATCTTTTCCTTTGTCTTTCCAGCTTCTGCATTATCCTGATAGCGTCTAGGTGGGAAAACTGAACGCCTTGAACGATGCATGGTAGTCAGAGAAAGGAGAAAAAACTGAGCAGCACAGAAGGAAAACACTTCACAGCCTGGATCGGATGGAGAAGAGGAAGTTGGGAGGGGAACCTCAGCTTTTACCAGGTAAGGAGGGGCCTGACCTAACCTGCAACAATGTTGCATCTAGCACCCAACCCTCTATCTCCTATCCCACTTTCCTACAGCCTTAACCCTTAGCCTGCTACAGGCCCATACTGGGCCCTACACAAACTTTTTTCTTTGTTCTCTTGCTTTCTTTATTTGAAAAAGAAGGCATCTAAGCTATTTTTTGGTTCAGTACCATGGAAAGCACTTGTTTATTGGTAGGTGAATTTACCCACCAATCACCAAGAACAAAACAGTGTGTTCACCAAAAATGGGCCGGCATCTAAACTTACATTCTTGCATTTCAAATAAAGATACCAAGAGAATGAAAAGAATTTGATAATAGGAGTAAATTAGAAAGTTGCTTAAAATGACATGCTCTATCTGAATCACGATAGAAAAAAATTGGGTTCAGTGTCCCTTTAAATTAGACACTTTAATACATTTTGACTAGTGCTGCAGACTGTTTTCTGTTTACTGCTGCAAATTCTAAAGTAAAGGAGATATTTTTATTCTTTAACATTTTTAAAAGTCTGTTTTTTGCATATTGCTTTACCTTGTGTGACATCTCCTCCTATGACGTCTCTTACTGTGATGTCACTGAATAGGAAAAATGGCTGGAAATGAGGAAATTCAAAGTTTGCAGGTTTGGTAGATGTCTGTTTTTGCAATACCATTCTGTCCCTCAACTGGCTAGACAGCCATATAAAATGCTACCTCTTGTGCCAAATAGTTGCTGTGTGTGTGTGCATATAGTGTATTATTCAAATATAATTAATTCCTTCTGGAATATTTTTATTATTATTGAATGGGTTCGCATATTATTTATCTGCCTAATTTTGATGTTGTGATGTAACAATAACCATATGCCCAGAATGTGTTCCAGAGACTGGTATTGTCAATATTATGGGGTAGGTGCAAGAGCTTGGTGCTGTAATCTGTGTAATAAGATATGGATAAGTCTAAATTATACTATTACTATCAAATGGGTGTATTTTTATTGCAGAACTGAGTGGGCGGAGAAGTTGAACAGTAGGTTGTTAATACGGAGCATTGAACAGTAGGTTGTTAATACGGAGCAGTTGAACAGTAGGTTGTTAATACGGAGCAGTTGAACCAAGTAGCTTGCTTGCTCTGCTACAAAGTGTCCCTTGAAAGTTTTTTGAAAAGTTGTTAACTATTTTTAGCAAAGAACCCTCTTGCAACAAGCTAAGTGCAAGGAAGCTTGATGTAGAAATGGCAAAAGGAAGACTGTGAGGCCTATTTATCAAGCCGTCAACCGCAAATATGCTGGAATTCCACAGCGTAATTGTGGCGAGCCTGATTCCCATTATTTATCAAAGCCTACAGACCGGCAAAAGTAGAAATTTGTGACGTAACATACGATCCGCTGGTCTCAGCCCTACACAGATTGATGCTTACGTCATTACAGATGTTCCGAATGCAAATTCGGCACTATGTGACTACTTTTGCTATTTAACAAATATCTACCAGGTACGCTCGCCACTTTTCCGGCCCAGCGTACCTGGTTTTCAATCCATAGGAATGCCATAGGAATCAATGGGAGTCTGAAAGTAGCGAAGGCTCATGTTCGCTGCTGCCCGATATCCCATTGATTCCTATGGGAGAATAAAATTTATGTTTACACCTAACACCCTAACATGTACCCCGAGTCTAAACACCGCTAATCTACCGCCCCCTACACCACTACCACCTACATTATACTTATTAACCCCTAATCTGCTGCCCCGACACCGCCGCCACCTACATTATACTTATTAACCCCTATTCTGCCGTCCCGACACCGCCAACACCTAAATAAAAGTTATTAACCCCTATCCCGCTGCTCCCGGACCCCACCTTAACTAAATAAATGTATTAACCCCTAAACCCCTGGCCTCCCACATCACTAGCACTTACTAAACCTATTAACCCCTAATCCGCCAGCCCCCCACATCGCCATAAACTAAATTAAACTATTAACCCCTAAACCTAACAACCCGCTAACTTTATATTAAATATTAACTCATCCCTATCTTATAATAAATTTGAACTTACCTTTAGATTTAAATTAAACTATATTAAACTAATAATTAATCTATCCTAACTGTTATACTACAATTACATTAAACTATATTAAACTAATAATTAACCTAACCTAACTATTAGACTAAAATTACATTAAACTACACATTAAATTAACTATATTATATATTTAAACACCTAACCCTACTCAAATAATTTGAATCTACGCTAAAAAATTACTAAGTTACAAAAAACTAACAACTAAGTTACAAAAAATAACAAACACTAAGTTACACAAAAAATAAACACTAAGTTACAAAAAATAAAAAAGAAATTATCAAAGATTTAAACTAATTACACCTAATCTAAGGGCCCTATGAAAATAAAAAAGCCCCCCAAAATACAAAACCCCTAACCTACAATAAACTACCAATAGCCCTTAAAAGGGCCTTTTGCGGGCATTGCCCCAAATAAATCAGCTCTTTTACCTGTAAAGACAAAATACAAACACCCCCCAACAGTAAAACCCACCACCCAAACAACCAACCCCCCTAAATAAAAACCTAACTAAAAAAACCTAAGCTTCCCATTTCCCTGAAAAGGGCATTTGGATGGGCATTGCCCTTAAAAGGGCATTTAGCTCTATTGCAGCCCAAAACCCTAATCTAAAACTAAAACCCACCCAATAAACCCTTAAAAAATCCTAACACTAACCCCTGAAGATTCACTTACAGTTTTGAAGATCCGACATCCATCCTCCAAGAAGCCGGCAGAAGTCTTCATCCAAGCGGCCAAAGTTTTCCTCCAAGCCCGCGGAAGTCTTCACCCAGACGGCATCTTCTATCTTCATCCTTCCGGCGCGGAGCGGCTCCATCTTCAAGACATCCGACGCGGAGCATCCTCTTCAATTGACATCTTCTTCTTGAATGAAGGTTCCTTTAAATGATGTCATTCAAGATGGCATCGCTTAGATTCCGATTGGCTGATAGAATTCTATCAGCCAATCGGAATTAAGGTTGAAAAAATCATATTGGCTGTTGCAATCAGCCAATAGGATTGAGCTTTCAGCCAATTGGATCAGCCAATAGGATGAAAGCTCAATCCTATTGGCTGATTGCAACAGCCAATAGGATTTTTTCAACCTTATTTCTGATTGGCTGATAGAATTCTATCAGCCAATCAGAATCTAAGGGACGCCATCTTGGATGACGTCATTTAAAGGAACCTTCATTCGGAAGAAGACGTCGATTGAAGAGGATGTTCCGCGTCTTTGATCATTTCTTTTTTTAGAACTTAGTGTTTATTTTTTTGTGTAACTTAGTGTTTGTTATTTTTTGTAACGTACTTGTTAGTTTTTTGTAACTTAGTAATTTTTTAGTGTAGATTTAAATTATTTGAGTAGGGTTAGGTGTTTAAATATATAATATAGTTAATTTAATTTGTAGATTAATGTAATTTTAGTATAAAAGTTAGGGTAGATTAATTATTAATTTAATATAGTTTAATGTAATCTTAGTCTAATAGTTAGGTTAGATTAATTATTAGTTTAATATAGTTTAATGTAATTTAGTCTAACAGTTAGGGTAGATTAATTAATAGTTTAATATAGTTTAATTTAAATCTAAAGGTAAGTTTAAATTTATTATAAGATAGGGATGAGTTAATATTTAATGTGCAGTTAGCGGGTATTTAGGTTTAGGGGTTAATAGTTTAATTTAGTTTATGGCGATGTGGGGGGCTGATGGTTTAGGGGTTAATAACTTAATAGCATAATGTAGGTGGCGGCAGTGTAGGGGGGCGGCAGATTAGGGGTTAAGAACATAATGTAGCTGGCGGCGGGCTCCGGGAGCGGCGGTATAGGGGTTAATAACTTTATTAGAGTTGCGGTGGGCTCCGGGAGTGTCGGGATGGGGTTAATAACTTTATTTCGTTGCAGCAGGGTCCGGGAGCGGCGGGATAGGGGTTAAACAGTTTAGTATAGTGGCGGTGTTTAGTGACAGTATATAAATAAAGCTGTGAAAAAGCCGAAGAGCAGCGAGATCGATGACTGTTAGTTAGCAACAGTCCGCTGCTCATCGCCCCGTACTTAGTGCACGGCTTTTTGACAGCTTTTTTGTTAAATATGGAGAGCGTATTCAGGTCCGCGGCAGCGATGTTAGGAGATGTCAGGCAAGCGTACTGGTGCCGTCAAATGCAGCACAGTTGACGGCTTGATAAATAGGCCTCTGTGGATCAAACTTAGGCCTAGTTTCCATTACCACCAGTTACAAACGTTACCACCTCAATGGAAACTAGTGCTTAGTTGGTTTAAGGAGTAGGGATTGTTTTTCAGTCGCCCCTTTTGTGGGAGATGAATAGGAGAAAAGGTGAAATCTAGAAAGCTGTTAGACAGTCAAGTCAAAATGAAACTTTCATGATTCAGATAGGACATGTAATTTTAAACAACTTTCCCATTTACTTTTACCGTCACATTTGCTTTGTTCTTTTGGTATTCTTAGTTTATATGCTAATGTTTAAGCCCTTGAATACCAGATCTTATCTCAGTGCATTTTGACAGTTTTTCACAGCTAGATGGTGCTAGTTCATGTGTGTCATAGAGATAACATTATAAATAACTCCCATGGAGTTATTTATGAATCAGCACTGATTGGCTAAAATGGAAGCCTGTCAACAGCACTGAGATATGGTAGTCACAGAGGTAAAAATATAACTGGGTTGGTTATGCAAAACTGGGGAATGGGTAATAAAGGGATTATAAATCTTTTTAAGCAATGAAAATTTGGGAGTAGACTGTACCTTTAAGTAGGATAGAGGGTTATTTTATGTAGGGATATCACACAGGCTGTTTGTGAGTTTCCTCTTGATTTGAAAGCCTGTCTTACAGTGTTTTAGAGAGATTCAGACTTTAGAGTGAGAAGTGGCTGCAGTTTTTTCTGCACTCCACTTAAGCAGCAGGCACCTGTTCACTCCTGTAAGGTCCTTAGTCATAAGACCGCTCCAGGAAGTAGCTTTTGTAGGAATCTCATAGATCCTGGCAGGATCTATGTCTTTATTAGTGAGTAGCTGTTAGAGGTGTGCTTGCTGAGAGTGCGTCTACTTTTAGCTACATTCAAATCCTTTTACCATGTATATTTATACTACCACATCAAAATGAATCCTCACTATAATAAATACCTCAGGTGTGAAATATTTACATACATATCGAGGGTTGATCAAGAATTTATGAATCGGTTGTTGCAGCGTTTGTGAACCAATGCTCACCACACACGGTGACTTCTGGTTAGCTACCGTAGCAGCTGGGATCAATTTTCTTCTGCTGGTGACAGTTGCTGTTAGCTACATATGTAGGATACTTTCACTTCAGTTTCACCTTATTTCTGTCTATAGTGACTATATGTCATTATCTACTACACTGTCTGGATGCTTATAAACTAACAAAACTTAAAGGGACAGTCTAGTATAAATTAAACTTTCATTATTCAGATAGGACATGTAATTTTAATCAACTTTCCAATTTACTTTTATCATCAAATTTGCTTTTTTCTCTTGGTATTCTTAGTTTAAACTAAACATAGGTAGGCTCATATGCTAATTTCTAAGCCTTTGAGGGCTGCCTCTTATCACATGCTTTTTAAATCTCTTTTCAACACAAAGAGACAGAAAGTACACGTGGGCCATATAGATAACACTGTGTTCAGGCACAGGGGGTTATTTAAGATTTAGCACAAAACAATGCTAAATTTCAGACAATAGATAATAAACAGTCACAGTCATGTGATCAGGGGGCTGTCAGAAGGTTCCTAGATACAAGGTAATCACAGAGGTAAAAAGTATATTAATATAACTGTGTTGGTTATACAAAACTGGGGAATGGGTAATAAAGGGATTATCTATCTTTTAAAACAATAACAATTATATGGTAGACTGTCCCTTTAAAGGTAAAGTCTAGACTTTATACTTATTTTTATTACATGAATTACATGAAACTTGCACAAATTTGCAAGTGCGAGTATGAAAACGTTTCCACTAGTAATAAATAAATATGATTGGCTATTCCATTTCATTGACATTTCTATAGTCCAATTGCTGCCCTAATTTTTCAGATGATCTGGTTTACTGTATATGCATTAAACTATAGATAATTATATTATAGACGTTTAAACTAATTGATGAGTATTATTTAGCTCTGTTTATCATCTTCCTAGTTTTAATGTATTTACTTACATTTAATGTATATATCCCTTAATTATACCTTTGTCATTTTTTATGCATTTGATTCTAATGGGCTTTGCAAGTATATTTTACGATCATTATACTGCACAATTTGTTTACATCTAGAATACAAAAGGCAGAGGGCGCCACATAGTGCAGATCATACGAGCAAGGAATAGGACACGAGAGTGAGCAAATAACCTACTCACGTGATAGAATGCACCAATGTGCAGTGCAGGCAAGCCGAGACCAAAGAGTCCCCCGGCAGACTCCTAGGCAGCTGGAACTGTTCGGATCCTTGTCCCACCAAAGGATAACCAGGCATACAGGGTAAATCCCACAGAGTGTCTCACACACCGGTCAGAGATAGAAGCCAATGCTCTGCTGGGCACGGTGGCAGATGTATAAATCCCACAGAGTTGGCGACAGTGTTGTGGATCCGACAAATGAAAGAAGTGCAGCAGCAAAGTCACAAATGTTAAAAAAATGTATTAAAAAGTTAAAAACATCAGCAACCGCCTGATGAAACCGTGCTGTGACACAGAGAAACGGGTTGCTGATGTTTTTAACTTTTTAATAAAATGTTCTAACATTTGTGACTTTGCTGCTGCACTTCTTTCATTTGTCGGATCCACAACACTGTCGCCAACTCTGTGGGATTTATACATCTGCCACCGTGCCCAGCAGAGCATTGGCTTCTATCTCTGACCGGTGTGTGAGACACTCTGTGGGATTTACCCTGTATGCCTGGTTATCCTTTGGTGGGACAAGGATCCGAACAGTTCCAGCTGCCTAGGAGTCTGCCGGGGGACTCTTTGGTCTCGGCTTGCTTGCACTGCACATTCTATCACGTGAGTAGGTTATTTGCTCACTCTCATGTCCTATTCCTTGCTCGTATGATCTGCATTATGTGGTGTCCTCTGCCTCTTGTATTCTAGATGTTTTGATCCTGTGTTGTGGCGCGACACACCAGAGGAGCTGCCTGAGGATTTTGGAACTCTCTGTTTCTGGATAAATTCCTCTATCAGGAGTTTATATATTTTTTCTTTATTATATTTTAACAATTATTATATTTGTCATTATTTTGGCCACACTCGTCAATTGTTTATTGTGCAACATATGTTTTATATGTTTGATTTTTGGCACTTTTATGTAATATTTGTGATATCAATATTGCATGTTGTTATCTCTTTCATCTTTGTGATATCGGTCACTCTATTAAAGGGACACTGAACCCAAATTGTTTCTTTCCTGATTCAGATAGAGCATGAAATTTTAAGCAACTTTCTAATTTACTCCTATTATCAAATTTTCTTTATTCTCTTGGTATCTTTATTTGAAATGCAAGAATGTAAGTTTAGATGCCGGCCCATTTTTGGCAAACAACCTGGGTTGTCCTTGCTGATTGGTGGATAAATTCATCCACCAATAAAAAACTGCTGTCCAGAGTTCTGAACCAAATAAAAAGCTTAGATGCCTTATTTTTCAAATAAAGATAGCAAGAGAATGAAGAAAAATTAATAATAGGAGTAAATTAGAAAGTTGCTTAAAATTGCATGCTCTATCTGAATCACGAAAGAAAAAAATTGGGTTCAGTGTCCCTTTAAGTTTAGTGATATCATTATATTGGTTAATTTATTCAGATTACATTATTACAATTTCATAGCTTATTAGATTTATTACCAGACAGACCACAGATCAGGTCTTGATACCTCATTTTATTTATTTATATCACATTTGTTAAATGTATATCACTGTTTCATTATTCATTTTATTTCTATTTGTACAGGTGGCCCTCGTTTTACAACGGTTCAATTTACACCGTTTCAGAATAACAACCTTTTTTTCCAGTCATGTGACTGCTATTGAAAAGCATTGAGAAGCAGTGCATTTATTAAAATAGCCAGTAGGTGGAGCTGTCCGCTTGTGTTGCAGCAAAGCCAAGCAAGCTGAAATGAATCAGTTTAACCAGACCTGAGCTATCGAGCAGAATTCAAAGGAACAAGATCTTCCTGTCTATAACTCAGTCCAGATTGGAATGCATAGAAAGAACTGTTTGCAAGTGAAGTCTGTGTTGTGTGATTATTTTGTTAGGTTTATAATGCTGTTTAGCAAATGTTTTTGTTCATTTCACTTAGTTTAATTATATATTCTGTGTTGTGTGATTATTTTATTAGGTTTATAATGCTGTCTACCATTTAAAGTCTTCATTTCAAAGCTTTAAAAATAATGTATTAGGTGTTACTTATGACATTTTTGAGAGGGGCCTGGAACCTATCTCCCTCCCTTCGCATTGACTTACATTATAAACTGGGTTTCAATTTACAACGGTTTCGATTTACAACCATTCCTTCTGGAACCTAACCCCGGCGTAAAACGGAGGGCTACCTGTATGTTATTGTATTTATTTTACAATTGTTCATCTTTGGCGCCTCTTATAGATACCTGTCAGGCACTCATTACCTGCCGTGTATCTGTATATCTACAATTTGTTTACATTGCTACTCCTTCCCATACGAAAATGTAATATACGCCCCTTTGCAAAACACCCTAAAAAGTAGCTTTATAGAATTGCACCAGGGAAATAGAAGTACTGGTGAGCATTCTTATAGACTCAGGCCCTTAGAGTGGGCCTTTAAAGGGACAGTCTAGTCAAAACTGAACTTTTATGATTCAGATAGGGCATGTCATTTTAAACAACTTTCCTATTTACTTTTATCATCAATTTTGCTGTTCTCTTGGTATTATTTTTTGAAAGCTAAACCTAGGTAGGCTTATATGCTAATTTCGAAACCGTTGAACCGCCTCTTATCTCAGTACATCTTGACAGTTTTTCACAGCTAAACACTGCTATTTCATGTGTGTCATATAGATAACATTTTGCTCACTCCCATGCAGTTATTTATGAGTCAGCACTGATTGGCTAAATTGCATGTCTGTCAAAAGAACTGAGATAAGGGGGCAGTCTTCAGAGGCTAAGATACAAGGTAATCACAGAGGTAAAAAGTGTATTCAAATAGCAGTGTTGGTTATGCAAAACTGGGGAATTGGTAATAAAGGGATTATCTATCTTTTTAAACAATGCAAATTCTGGAGTAGACTGTCCCTTTAAATTATCTCAGCAAATGGTATAAAAAAGTTTTGTAGAAGCAATTCATTTTGTGCTAAATGGGGTAAATACATTTCTATTTTAAAACACAATTTCTTTTTATCGCCAGCATATTTTTATTACAATTAAATTATTTGATTGATATAATACAGTTCTCACAGAGCACTTTGTTTTGCTATTTAGATAATGAATGTGCATGCTCTCTATTTTGGAGCTTTTTCATTGTTAAACAAGTTAAATACCCATGTAATTACATATCATACGATCAGAACTGTGTTTGTTTTCTTACCATTACAAATGTATTATACAATTGCAAAATTAATTAAGCGGTTATACAAGGAAAACAATTCTATTGAATCAGTACCAGCATATAATTTTATATTTTAGTAACAAAATGGATAAGCATATTCTTCCTTAACTCTTAGAAACAAATTACTTTTAATGTAATATCATTTAATATATAAATCTGTAAGGCGGAAACTTTTTTTACTTTTAAAAGATCCTGATTCATATTTTAAATAAAGTGACTATAATTGTATAATAATCTGAATAATGTGCCACATATGAGTATTAACAATAGATGAAAAATATATTAAAGCATTTTAGGGGACATAAGAGAGATTGTTATTATTTATGCAAGCAATAAATTATTTCTTCTATAAGATACGACAAGTCCACGGATTCATCCTTTACTTGTGGGATATTATCCTCCTGCTAACAGGAAGTGGCCAAGAGCACCACAGCAGAGCTGTCTATATAGCTCCTCCCTTGACTCCACCCCCCAGTCATTCTCTTTGCCTTCTCTAAGTAATAGGAAGGGTAAAGTGAAAGAGGTGATAAAATGTTAGTTTTTATTTTCTTCAAGCAAGAGTTTTTTTATTTTAAATGGTACCGGTGTGTACTATTTTCCCTCAGGCAGCAGATGGATAAATTCTTCTGCCTGGAGGCTGATGATCTTAGCAGTTGTTACTAAGATCCAGTGCAGTTCCCACAGAATGGCTGAGGAGTACTTAAGAAACTTCAGTGTGAGGAAAGTTTTTCATGCTATAAGCAGTGAGGTATGTTCAGTCATTTTTTTCTGGAGAGACTGTTATTTCAGAATTGGCTGACAGTATCCCCATGAGGGAGAGGGTAAGCAGTAATCCTAAGTATAAAGTGGGGTATTACTGAGCTTGCATATATGGGCTATATAAAAATGGTTGACACTGATGTTTGAATGTTTGTGGGCAAACGTTTACATGTTTGGGAGTGCAGTTAACGTTTTTAAAGGAGAGACGTTTCTTATGCTTTATTTAAGAAGGGTACACATGGCTTCATTTCTGGGTTTATGAACCCACATCGCTTGGTTTTTAGACCGCTCTAGTGCGGTTAAGTTGGGCTGTAAGGCATCGAGTGAGATGGGCGGGGCCTATTTTCGTGCCTCAGTTGCGCAGTTGTTTTTGTGCAGGGAGTGCTTTTTATTGAAATAAACGTTTTGCATTTTTCCGTTTTTTCCTGTAAGGGTTAAGTATTCCTTTGCTTGTGGGGCAAACTTAGCTGCAGCAATGGGATGCTTCTACCATAAAATTGGGACAATTTGTTTTTAAGCAGTTTTGGAAAAATTGTATGCTTATTTTCTCTTAAAGGCACAGTACCGTTTTTTTTCCAGATTGTTATTTTTTCACTAAATAAAGTGTTTTCAAGCCTGTTTGTGGTCATTACTAGCCTGTTTAACATGTCTGACATTGAGGAAAGCCAATGTTCCATGTGTTTAGAAGCCATTGTGGAACCCCCACTTAAAATGTGTCCCTCATGCACTGAAAGGGCCTTAAATTGCAAAGAACATATTTTAGCTGATAAAAGTATGTCGCAGGATGATTCTCAGTCAGAAGAGAATCAGGTTATGCCATCTAATTCTCCCCAAGTGTCACAACCTTTAACGCCCGCACAAGCGACGCCAAGTACTAGTGCGTCTAATTCTTTCACCCTGCAAGATATGGCCACAGTTATGTCTACTACCCTCACAGAGGTGTTATCTAAACTGCCTGGGTTGCAGGGGAAGCGCAGTAGGTCCGGTGTGAGAGTAAATGCTGAGCCCTCTGATGCTTTATTAGCCATCTCCGATGTACCCTCACAATGTTCTGAGTTGGGGGTGAGGGAATTGCTGTCTGAGGGAGAGCTTTCTGATTCAGGAAAGATGTTCCCTCAAACAGACTCAGATATGACGGCTTTTAAGTTTAAGCTAGAACACCTCCGCTTGTTGCTCAGGGAGGTTTTAGCGACTCTGGATGATTGTGACCCTATTGTAATTCCACCAGAGAAATTGTGTAAAATGGATAGATATCTAGAGGTTCCTGCTTACACTAATGTTTTTCCGGTCCCTAAGAGGATTTCGGACATTGTTACTAAGGAGTGGGATAGACCAGGTATTCCGTTCTCTCCCCCTCCTACTTTTAAGAAAATGTTTCCCATATCTGACACCATTCTGGATTCGTGGCAGATGGTCCCTAAGGTGGAGGGAGCTATTTCTACCCTGGCTAAGCGTACAACTATACCTATTGAGGACAGTTGTGCTTTCAAAGATCCTATGGATAAAAAATTAGAGGGTCTTCTAAAGAAAATATTTATTCATCAGGGTTTTCTTCTGCAACCTTTCAAAACTTCAAAGGTGGTCCCCCTACCTCCTCCCCTGCCGCAAAGCAGGAGGGGAATTTTGCTCAATCCAAGTCAGTCTGGAGACTAACCAGACCTGGAATAAGGGTAAACAGGCCAAGAAGCCCGCTGCTGCCACCAAGACAGCATGAAGGGGCAGCCCCCGATCCGGGACCAGATCTAGTAGGGGGCAGACTTTCTCTCTTTGCTCAGGCTTGGGGAAGAGATGTTCAGGACTCCTGGGCTTTAGAAATCGTGACCCAGGGGTATCTTTTAGACTTCAAAGATTCTCCTCCAAGGGGGAGATTTCATCTTTCACGGTTGTCTGTAAACCAGACAAAAAGAAAGGCGTTCTTACGCTGTGTAGAAGACCTATATACTATGGGTGTAACCCGCCCAGTTCCAAAAGCAGAACAGGGGCAGGGGTTTTACTCCAATCTGTTTGTGGTTCCCAAAAAAGAGGGAACCTTCAGAGTCCCATCCTTCAAGATGGAGACCATTCAGACTATTTTGCCAATGATCCAGGAGGGTCAATATATGACCACCGTGGATTTGAAAGATGCGTATCTTCACATTCCTATCCACAAAGATCATCACCAGTTGCTCAGGTTCGCCTTCCTGGACAAGCATTACCAGTTTGTGGCTCTTCCCTTCGGGTTGGCCACAGTTCCCAGAATTTTCACAAAAGTGCTAGGGTCCCTTTTGGTGGTTCTAAGGCTGCGGGGCATAGCAGTGGCGCCTTATCTGGATGATATCTTAATTCAGGCGTCAACTTACCAACTAGCCAAATCTCACGGGTGGAAGGTGAACGTAAAGAAGAGTTCACTTATCCCTCTCACAAGAGTTCCATTCCTGGGAACTCTGATAGATTCGGTAGACATGAACATTTTTCTGACAGATTTCAGAAAATCAAAGATCTTAACCACCTGCCGAGCACTTCATTCCATTCCTCAGCCGTCAGTGGCTCAGTATATGGAGGTAATTGGACTAATGGTAGCGGCAATGGACATAGTTCGATTTGCTCACTTGCATCTCAGATCACTGCAACTATGCATGCTCAGACAGTGGAATGGGGACTATGCAAATTTATCTCCTCAGATAAATCTGGATCAAGAGACCAGAGACTCTCTTCTTTGGTGGTTGTCACAGGATCATCTGTCCCAGGGAATGTGTTTCTGCAGGCCAGCATGGGTCATAGTGACGACGGATGCCAGCCTATTGGGCTGGGGTGCAGTCTGGAATTCCCTGAAAGCACAGGGTGTGTGGACTCAGGAGGAGGCTCTCCTTCCAATAAATATTCTAGAACTGAGAGTGATATTCAACGCGCTTCAGGCGTGGCCTCAGCTGGCTTCAGCCAGATTCATAAGATTCCAGTCGGACAATATCATGACTGTAGCATATATCAATCATCAGGGGGGGAACAAAGAGTTCTCTAGCGATGATAGAGGTTTCCAAAATAATTAGATGGGCAGAGACTCACTCTTGCCATCTATCAGCAATCTATATCTCAGGAGTGGAGAACTGGGAAGCGGATTTTCTAAGTCGTCAGACTTTTCATTCGGGGGAGTGGGAGCTCCATCGGGAGGTGTTTGCACAATTGATTCATCAATGGGGCACACCACAATTCGATCTGATGGCATCTCGTCAGAATGCCAAACTTCCTTGTTACGGGTCCAGATCAAGGGATCCCCAAGCAGTACTGATAGATGCTCTAGCAGTACCTTGGTCATTCAACCTGGCTTATGTGTTTCCACCATTTCCTCTCCTTCCTCGTCTGATTGCCAGAATCAAACAGGAGAGGGCTTCAGTGATTTTGATAGCACCTGCGTGGCCACGCAGGACTTGGTATGCAGACCTGGTGGAAATGTCATCTCTACCACTGTGGACACTGCCACTGAGACAGGACCTTCTCATTCAAGGTCTGTTCCAGCATCCAAATCTAGTTTCTCTGCAGCTGATGCTTGATTTTATCTAAGCGGGGATTCTCTGAGTCGGTCATAGATACCTTGATTCAGGCTCGAAAGCCTGTCACTAGGAAAATTTACCATAAGATATGGCGTAAATATCTTTATTGGTGTGAATCCAAGGGCTACTCATGGAGTAAGATCAGGATTCCTAGGATTTTGTCCTTTCTCCAAGAAGGATTGGAGAAAGGGTTATCAGCTAGTTTCTTAAAGGGACAGATATCTGCTTTGTCAATTTTACTGTACAAGCGTCTGGCAGATGTTCCAGACGTTCAGTCGTTTTGTCAGGCTTTGGTTAGAATTAAGCCTGTGTTTAAACCTGTTGCTCCGCCATGGAGTTTGAATTTAGTTCTTAAAGTTCTTCAAGGGGTTCCGTTTGAACCTATGCATTCCATAGATATTAAGCTTCTATCTGGGAAAGTTCTGTTTTTAGTTGCTATCTCTTCGGCTCAAAGAGTTTCTGAACTATCTGCATTGCAATGCGACTCGCCTTATATATTTTTCCATTCTGATAAGGTGGTTTTGCGTACCAAACCTAGATTCCTTCCTAAGGTTGTTACTAATAAGAATATTAATCAGGAAATTGTTGTTCCTTCCCTGTGTCCTAATCCTTCTTCTAAGAAGGAGCGTCTGTTAAACAACTTGGACGTGGTTCGTGCTTTGAAGTTTTACTTGCAAGCGACCAAAGATTTCCGTCAAACCTCTTCTCTGTTTGTTGTCTATTCTGGAAAACGTAGAGGTCAAAAAGCTATGGCTACCTCTCTTTATTTTTGGCTGAAAAGCATCATCCGTTTGGCATACGAGACTGCTGGACAGCAGTCTCCTGAAAGAATTACAGCTCACTCTACTAGAGCGGTGGCTTCCACATGGGCTTAAGTAGTGGTGCCTTCTGTTTAGCCTTCTGTCTTGTCCCTCCCGTTCATCCGTGTCCTGTAGCTTTGGTATTGTATCCCACAAGTAAAGGATGAATCCGTGGACTCGTCGTATCTTATAGAAGAAAAGTAAATTTATGCTTACCTGATAAATTGATTTCTTCTATGATACGACGAGTCCATGGCCCGCCCTGTCAATTTCAGATTATATTTTTTTGATTTAAAACTTCAGTCACCTCTGCACCTTTTAGTTTCTCCTTTTTCTTCCTATACCTTTGTTCGAATGACTGGGGGGTGTAGTCAAGGGAGGAGCTATATAGACAGCTCTGCTGTGGTGCTTTTTGCCACTTCCTGTTAGCAGGAGGATAATATCCCACAAGTAAAGGATGAATCCGTGGACTCGTCGTATCATAGAAGAAATCAATTTATCAGGTAAGCATAAATTTACTTTTTTACATTTGTATACAAATAACACTTTTAAAAACACATAATAATTGGAATATATTACTTAAAGGGACAGTCTATAGTTTTTATTGTTTAAACCAAAACCAGCGCTGTGTAGCTGTAAACAAACCTGTCAAAATACTCTGAAATTAGCATATGAGCCTACCTAGGTTTAGCTTCCAACAAAGAATACCAAGAGAACAAGGCAAATTTGATGATAAAAGTAAAATGGAAAGTTGTCTAAAATTGCATGTCCTATCTGAATCATAAAAGATTACTTTTGACTAGACTGTCCCTTTAATTAATTTTGGTAAAACTGTGCCTTTCACCAGTCATTAAAAAATCCTCATCCTTTTTGTACTCTTAAGGTACTAGTACTAGCCAACCAATTACACTGAATATTTAATTGAAACCTTCCATAGTCATATGAGGAATGTCCGCTCCTGCACCCTTACCCTTTTTTAGCACAAATGCATGTGTATATCTGTAGAACCTGCAGTGAGCTAACACAAGTTGTTGCCCTCTTACTAACTTAAATACCTTATACTGTATTGGGGTACCTATGAGGAATACCTTGCTATAGAAAAGTACCAATTGTTTATGTTAGACACTGTCAGAGTTATTTGCAGCTTTTTATCTTGGCTGCCATTTTAGACTGTTCTTGCCTGTAGCAGAGTGTGTAACGCTGCTCACTACTCCCAGGCTCCCTCTAATGGCCAACTGGAGAACATCATCAGAGAGAGACAGGTTGCAGTCTCAGAATGATGATGTCATCACTGCCTATTTAACTGTCTTAGTCCACTTTTATCATCAAATTTGCTCTGTTCTCTTGATATTCTTTTTTGAAGGCTAGACTTAAGTAGGCTCCAACCTGAGCCCTTGAAGGCCGCCTCTAATCTCAGTGCATGTAATTAGCTTTTCACAGCTAGACAGTGCTCATTTATGTGTGCCATCTAGATAACAAGGTGCTCACTCCAGTGGAATTATGCATGAGTCAGCAACTAATTGGCTGAAATGCAAGTTTGTTAAGAGCACTGAGATAAGGGGGCTGTCTGCAAAGGCATAGATACAAGGTAATCACAGAGGTAAAGATGTGTATTAACATAACAGTATTGGTTATGCAAAACTTGGGAATGGTTAATAAAGAGATTATCTTTTTAAACAATAACACTTTAACACAGGCTTAATAAAAAGACAAATAAATAGCTGTCTGAATTTCAAATGAGCAGATTCTGACAAATTTCAAAGTTACATCTATTTCCTGTTCCCTGCTTCATGTATACACAGTGAACTTTTGCACATGCTCAGTAGGAGCTAATGCCTCAGAAAGTGTATAAATGAAGACAGTGCACATTTTGAAATGTTCCCATCTTCCAGCCGTGCGTTTCTGCTCATTCAACAAATGATACAAAGAGAAAGAAGCACATTTGATAATAGAGGTAAATTGTAAAGTGATGCATTTTTACTTTAGCATCTTTTAAACTTGTTTAAACAGGTTTTTCAAAGGGCTGTGTGTATATAAAATATATATATATATATATATATATATATATATATATATATATACACAGTAAGTTTTGAAAACAATCACGTCCCTTGCAAATAATTACATTTTCTTGCTTTGCATCCTGAAATAAAGACAGGCACAGTTGTTGTTTACCCAGTTGTATTTACTCAGTGCAATTTATAACATCCAAGTGAAAGATAAAACACCAACATGTCAAGCAAAAAAAAGACAATTTGAAAACAGAATCACTGAGTTGGAAAAAGGATCACCACTTGTGTCAGTATTTTGTTGAACCATCTTTCGCTTTAATTACAGCCTTTAGTCTGTTGGGATATGTCTCTACTAACTTTGCACATCTAGACTGTGGCAGTATTTGCCCACTCTTTTTTGCAGAACTGCTCCAGTTCTGTTACATTTGATGGTGACCGTTTGTGGACTGCAGTCTTCAAGTCATGCCACAGATATTCAATGGGGTTTAAGTGTGGGCTCTGACTAGGCCATGCAGTGACATTTACCTTTTTCTCCTTCAACCACTGTGTGTGGTAATTTTTGCTCTGTGCTTTGGGTCATTGTCATGTTTGAAGGTAAACCTTCTTCCCATTGACAACTTCCTGGCAGAGGGCAGCAGATTTTCCTGAAGAATTTGATTGTGTTTTGCCCCATCCATTATTCCTTGTATCCTGACAAGTGCTTCAGTGCCTGCTGCAGAGAAACACCCCATAACAGGATATTACCACATCCATGCTTTACTGTAGGTATGGTGTTATTTGGATGGTGAGCTGTATTGGATTTCCTCCAGACATATCGTTTGGCGTTGAGGCCAAGTAATTCAATTTCAGCCTCATCTAAACAATAACAACTTTTTCCATGTGGCCTCAGAATCTCCTAGTTGTGTTATGGCAAAGCTCAATCGTGACAGCATGTGGCATGTCTTGAGGAGTGGGTTTTTTCTTGCAACCCTCCCATACAAACCACATTTGTGGAGAATTTGTGATATTGTCGTCACATGCACACAATGACCACTGTTTGTCTTAAATTCCTCTTGGTAGCCTCTCTGACCAGTTTCCTCCTGGCTCTTTCATCCAGTTTGGAGTGACATCCTGATCCAGAGAGGGTCTGTGTTGTACCAAATACCTTCCAATACTTAATAATAGACTTCACTGTGCTTCTAGGCATTGATAAAGCCTGTGATATTTTGTTGTATCCATCTCCTGACATGTGTCTGTCCACAACTTTACCCCAGAGATCTTTTGACAGTGCCTTGCCACCCATAGTTGATTGTTTGGTTCAGTTGCACTACCAGGGACTGAGATGCTCCAGGAAATCTATTTTCATGCTAACTAATCAATATTCCCACAGCTGATCACAGTTGAAGGTCAAATGGCTTTGTGTGTGCTGTTGAGAATGTGATTAGCTACACCTGATTGAGTTTACAAGTAATTTTAGGAGGGGGTGATCCTTTTTCCAATATATATATATATATATATATATATATATATATATATGTGTGTGTGTGTGTGTGTGTGTATTTGTATTTATGAGTGTGTATGTATCTATATGTATATATGTGTGTGTGTGTGTATGTATATATATATATATATATATATATATATCAATCAATCAATCAAAATAACAAGTATTGCATTGAGCAATGATACTTTTTTATTGGACTAACTATACATTTATAAGTTGACAAGCTTTCGGAAGAGTTCCTTCCTTTATCAAGTCTAAAGCAATACTGACCAATTCAATGGAATTTAAAGATTATCAATAATCTGTAAATTCCATTGAATTGGTCAGTATTGTTTTAGACTTGATAAAGGAAGGAACTCTTCCGAAAGCTTGTCAACTTATAAATGTATAGTTAGTCCAATAAAAAAAAGTATCATTGCTCAATGCAATACTCTTGTTATTTTGATATCTAAATCTCTGGACTAACACGGCTACTCCAATCTATATATATATATATATATATATATATATATATATATATATATATATATATATATATATATATACTGTATATATACACACACACAGTGCTTTATTTTGTAAAAAAATAAAAAAAGGTGCTTGTACTCATTGATTATTGATTGACATATATATATGTGTGTGTTTGTAGTGGTGCATATGAATATAAGGACAACTTGAAAGCAGTTAACAACTTTAATAACACTAATTCAACAATTCACTTTCAGGAATTTTCTGTCACAACCATTTTGTACTTTGTCATGCAAAACTACGTGCTGGCATAACTGTCATAAACACAATTTTCACTGATTTGTCATTGCACCTTAGCAAAAGGACTTAGTATGGAGTTTAGCATTCCAGAAACCACACTTGCTATGATTACAGCTGTTATCTTACGGACAGCTGGTTCCAGTCTGCATAAAACAGACTCACATGGTTCCAAAATTTCCCATATTCTATTTCCATGAAAATGACGTAGGTCACACCTTTAGTCTCAATGATTTCTGTGTTTCTTAGCCTGGTGTTTGGAGAAGATATTAAAAATAATTTGTCAATATATATCTGTACCTACACTAACATATATTAAGAATTTGGTTACTAAAATTTTACCTACAATGTAGAGGTCACTTTAGGACAAGATTGATATAAGTTGTAAAAGCTGTAAAGTTTTAAAGTGAATGTAAATTTTGATTGCTAAAGTGCCCGGTTTTTAAAAATTTGATTAAAAATACGGGCACTTTAATTCATCAAAATTTACATTTCACTTGTGTTGTGAAAAAAACATAAATTTTAATCTTGACAGCCACTCCAGCTTCCTCCACCCGTCGCAAACCCTCTTCCTGGGTCTAAAATGAGGAATCCAGCTTCCTCCAATCACGTCATTGATTCAGACACTGATTCCCCTGGGGGGCAAGCCGTGATTGGAGGATGACCGATCCATCATTTCTGAAGTCAGAAATGGCTTGCGACGACTGGAGGAAGCTGGAGCGACTGTCAAGTTTAAAAGGTAAGTATTTTTCACAACACGAGTGAAATGTAAATTTTTATGAATTAAAGTGCCCCTGTGTTTAATCGATTATTTAAAAACCGGGCTTTTTAGCATAAAAATTTACATTCACTTTAAGGTATTATCAATTAGACTAATGAATATGTTTATATCCAAGTTACTTTACAGTGACATTAAGCAAGTTTTAATTCAAGTAGGAAGATTAAATTATTTTTGTGGAACTTTAAAGTCCTCCAATGTGTTTTTTTGCCATATATATGTATGCATGTGTGTATATATATATATATATATATATATATATATTCCTATGTAGGTATCCTACAATCAGAAGCCATTTTTGTTGCTTAGGTTTAAGAAACACCCATCTCTAAAACTAATATCTTGTTTCTGCAACATTGTAACTCATTCATAAAGATCTGTACCCATCTCTCATCACATCTGCAAGTTATGAGTCACCTTCCATTATCATCTATGTTGTAACCGTTCATCTCTCGGGTCATAGGATGAGTTCCACTGTGAAGAACACCAGCATCACAAAAGCTTGTAAAACATACAAATTAAAACAAAAAAATAAAAATAAAAATCCCTTTAATTAACAGTCCACATTAACATAGGCACATAAGAAAACTTGGAAACAGTTAAAAAAAAAAAAGTAATAAAATAAGAACTAGACAACCTTGTCCACTTTGAATCAGTAAAAAACATCTGTGCGACACGGTGCTTAAAAGGTGCATTAGAGTCTTTATGAACTTTACATGCTGGGCCTAATTGTAGGTGAGAAGATATCCTGACCACGCGGTTTGCAATCAGTGTTTGTCAGCATCACTTATCTGTAAGGATATGGAGGGACGCACTAACGCGAGTAGTGCATGGAAAAAATTCTGCGCAATTGCACAATTGGAAAGCTTGCTGGGAACACGCCACTGCACTAATGCTAGGCTAGTAGCGCACAGGAGGCTTAGAACTGTGCTAACTCTTCATCAGGCTTCTGGACTTGATGCGGCCGCGTTAACATCTTCTTCTAATACCCTCAGTATGGGTGACCGACATGCACTAGGAGGAGCACTATCATCAGCTGAGCGAAGACTCAAGCATTGGAACTGATATTTCCTGAGTCTATAAAGCTCCTCATGTCCTCCCAGTTAGTACTTGGTAATTCTGATTGTTCTAAGTCAGATCTCCTCGCTACCAGTTCATGTAAAGCTTCCCCTTCCCCCTGGTATTTATCCCTTGCATCCCTACCCCCTGCCCTATGTTTTATGTTGTCCTCTTTGACACTTTGTTGCTTGCTTGAATATATACACTCCAAGCCTATACATTAGACTGTAACTATATGCCCATTGGCTTCATGCATCTGAACTCCTCCTTGCTACAAACTTCCAAGGAAATCCTTAGCAATGAGCAAGATATCATGTACTGAGCACCTCATGCAATTGTAGTTGTTTATGGCAGGAACTTCCACTAATGAAATGCTGGAAAAGATAAGTGAAGTGATGAGCAATGACCTTACGAGGCCCATCAGTAACCTCACAAGCATCTAAGAATATAGGCCAATGTCTCTTCTACATCTGCTGGAGTCTCACTGCACGGTGAAGATGTTATTTCACACCTTGCAGCTTGGAAAAAATGACAGGCATAAAAAAATGGTTATTAAAAATGAGTTTGTGATATCTACAAATTATTATGTGTGCTAGATTTGTGTTTATTAATGACCAGTAAGAACACACTTTTTTTAAAATCACAAAATAGTTAAAAAGTGCAAACTTGAATTGAGTTCCCCATAAAGGGCAGATTACAAGTGGTGTGCTAATAATAGTGGGGATTGCAATACGAAATATCGCCGGGCCACAATAACATTAGCATGCAATTTGATATTAAAAGTCCAGGGTAAATCCTGTTAACCAGAGTAGTGTTAGCGCAGCCGACATTGCTCTAGCCTCCAGCACAGCCTATACTTTCTATGAAGATTGTGCTCGATCAAAAGCCGAACCTGTGCTAAAAATTTAGCGTGACTTGAGACTTGAAGTAAAGCGTAAGGGGTTACCCTTGTCTGAGGAATCAATGAACTTTTTAGTGAATTGATCCTCCAACCATGATCTTGAAGAAACAACACAAGTCGATTCGTATGAGATTCTGCTAAATGTAAAGACTGAGCAAGTACCAAGATATCGTCCAAATAAGGAAATACCACAATACCCTGTTCTCTGATTACAGACAGAAGGGCACCGAGAACCTTTGTAAAAATTCTTGGAGCTGTAGCTAGGCCAAACGGCAGAGCCACAAACTGGTAATGCTTGTCCAGAAAAGAGAATCTCAGGAACTGATAATGATCTGGATGAATCGGAATATGCAGATATGCATCCTGTAAATCTATTGTGGACATATAATGCCCTTGCTGAACAAAAGGCAAGATAGTCCTTACAGTTACCATTTTGAACGTTGGTATCCTTACATAACGATTCAATATTTTTAGATCCAGAACTGGTCTGAAGGAATTCTCCTTCTTTGGTACAATGAAGAGATTTGAATAAAACCCCATCCCCTGTTCCAGAACTGGAACTGGCATAATTACTCCAGCCAACTCTAGATCTGAAACACAATTCAGAAATGCTTGAGCTTTCACTGGATTTACTGGGACACGGGAAAGAAAAAATCTCTTTGCAGGAGGTCTCATCTTGAAACCAATTCTGTACCCTTCTGAAACAATGTTCTGAATCCAAAGATTGTGAACAGAATTGATCCAAATTTCTTTGAAAAAACGTAACCTGCCCCCTACCAGCTGAGCTGGAATGAGGGCCGCACCTTCATGTGGACTTAGAAGCTGGCTTTGCTTTTCTAGAAGGCTTGGATTTATTCCAGACTGGAGATGGTTTCCAAACTGAAACTGCTCCTGAGGATGAAGGATCAGGCTTTTGTTCTTTGTTGAAACGAAAGGAACGAAAACGATTATTAGCCCTGTTTTTACCCTTAGATTTTTTATCCTGTGGTAAAAAAGTTCCTTTCCCACCAGTAACAGTTGAGATAATAGAATCCAACTGAGAACCAAATAATTTGTTACCCTGGAAAGAAATGGAAAGTAGAGTTGATTTAGAAGCCATATCAGCATTCCAAGTTTTAAGCCATAAAGCTCTTCTAGCTAAAATAGCTAGAGACATAAACCTGACATCAACTCTGATAATATCAAAAATGGCATCACAGATAAAATTATTAGCATGTTGAAGAAGAATAATAATATTATGAGAATCATGATCTGTTACTTGTTGCGCTAAAGTTTCCAACCAAAAAGTTGAAGCTGCAGCAACATCAGCCAATGATATAGCAGGTCTAAGAAGATTACCTGAACACAGATAAGCTTTTCTTAGAAAGGATTCAATTTTCCTATCTAAAGGATCCTTAAACGAAGTACCATCTGACGTAGGAATAGTAGTACGTTTAGCAAGGGTAGAAATAGCCCCATCAACTCTAGGAATTTTGTCCCAAAATTCTAATCTGACAGACGGCACAGGATATAATTGCTTAAAACGTTTAGAAGGAGTAAATGAATTACCCAATTTATCCCATTCTCTGGAAATTACTTCAGAAATAGCACTAGGAACAGGAAAAACTTCTGGAATAACCAGAGGAGATTTAAAGACCTTATCTAAACGTTTAGAATTAGTATCAAGAGGACCAGAATCCTCAATTTCTAAAGCAATTAGTACTTCTTTAAGTAAAGAACGAATAAATTCCATTTTAAATAAATATGAAGATTTATCAGCATCAATCTCTGAGACAGAATCCTCTGAACCAGAAGAGTCATCAGAATCAGAATGATGATGTTCATTTAAAAATTCATCTGTATAAAGAGAAGTTTTAAAAGATTTTTTATGTTTACTAGAAGGAGGAATAACAGACATAGCCTTCTTGATGGATTCAGAAACAAAATCTCTTATGTTATCAGGAACATTAGATGTTGATGGAACTGCAACAGGTAATGGTACATTACTAAAGGAAATATTATCTGCATTAACAAGTTTGTCATGACAATTAATACAAACAACAGCTGGAGGAATAGCTACCAAAAGTTTACAGCAGATACACTTACCTTTGCACCAGCACCAGCATCAGACAGCGATTTTCCTGAAGTATCTTCTGACTCAGATGCAACGTGAGACATCTTGCAATATGTAAGAGAAAAAACAACATATAAAGCAAAATTGATCAAATTCCTTAAATGACAGTTTCAGGAATGGGAAAAAATGCCAAAGAACAAGCTTCTAGCAACCAGAAGCAAAGAAAAAATGAGACTTAAATAATGTGGAGACAAAAGCGACGCCCATATTTTTTAGCGCCAAATAAGACGCCCACATTATTTGGCGCCTAAATGCTTTTTGGCGCCAAAAATGACGCCACATCCGGAACGCCGACATCTTTGGCGCAAAAGAACGTCAAAAATGACGCAACTTCCGGCGACACGTATGACGCCGGAAACGGAAAAGATTTTTTGCGCCAAAAAAGTCCGCACCAAGAATGACGCAATAAAATGAAGCATTTTCAGCCCCCGCGAGCCTAACAGCATGAAGCATTTTCAGCCCCCGCGAGCCTAACAGCCCACAGGGAAAAAAGAGTCAAATTTTTAAGGTAAGAAAAATAATTGATTCAAGTGTATTATCCCAAATATGAAACTGACTGTCTGAAAATAAGGAATGTTGAACATCCTGAGTCAAGGCAAATAAATGTTTGAATACATATATTTAGAACTTTATAAACAAAGTGCCCAACCATAGCTTAGAGTGTCACAGAAAATAAGACTTACTTACCCCAGGACACTCATCTACATGTTTGTAGAAAGCCAAACCAGTACTGAAACGAAAATCAGCAGAGGTAATGGTATATAAATAAGAGTATATCGTCGATCTGAAAAGGGAGGTAAGAGATGAATCTCTACGACCGATAACAGAGAACCTATGAAATAGACCCCGTAGAAGGAGATCACTGCATTCAAAATAGGCAATACTCTCCTCACATCCCTCTGACATTCACTGCACGCTGAGAGGAAAACCGGGCTCCAACCTGCTGCGGAGCGCATATCAACGTAGAATCTAGCACAAACTTACTTCACCACCTCCATAGGAGGCAAAGTTTGTAAAACTGAATTGTGGATGTGGCGAGGGGTGTATTTATAGGCATTTTAAGGTTTGGGAAACTTTGCCCCTCCTGGTAGGAATGTATATCCCATACGTCACTAGCTCATGGACTCTTGCTAATTACATGAAAGAAGAGTGTTCACAAAATATATCCAAAACATATTATAAAGAATGACACTCATATATACACTAATAATATAATTTCAACCACCTCCAGTGGAGGCAAGATAAAGGCTAAGGTATGTGTGAGGATTTTTTAGGGCTCTTGAAGTTTGGGAATCTTTGCCTCCTCCTAGTGGTAGAGAAGAGTAATTCCCAGGAGTAATGGATCATGGACTCTCA